>NW_022725437.1:0-1553 GCF_011630105.1 Anneissia japonica
TTGTTGATTTGTTGTAGCCTAAATTACCGGTATCATATCGTTTTTCTACAGGTTAAAATCGCCATTGTGTTTCTCAACGTCAGAGCTCGAAATTTAAACTATAAATTGGTATAGATTTACCTACCTTAACCGTTAAATAATAAAGAAAAGGAATTGCTATGTAAATATACGATGAATTCGTAAATTGAATGTGTTTGCTGGTTAGTTTTACGTCGTCATATTACTGTTTTCCGTAATTTAACAGGTCAAAATCAATATTTACGTTAATTAACGTTGGAGTTCGTAATGTTCATTTATAAACTGGCGTAATTTTACAGTACAAAATATTGTTTTAACAAGTACTATGAATTTTAACGGTATTTTTGTATAACAATGATGAGACTGAGAACTCACATTTCGCGATGTTAAATAACGGTTCATCTTCGCGCGTAAAATTAACATTTTTCAGTAATTTTACGTTCGCCGTTATAATCCTACTATCAGTAAAAAAAATGTCTGTTATTTTACGTTTACTGAAATCCAATTTACTGTAAAAATAACGCAACTATAGTAAAATTGTATTTTAACGGTATCTTGTATAATAAGAATAACGATAGGTTGTTTGTTGTAGTTTAAATTACCGGTATCATATCGTTTTTCTACAGGTTAAAATCGCCATTGTGTTTTAACGTCAGAGCTCGAAATTTAAACTATAAATTGGTGTAAATTTACCTACCTAAACCGTTAAGTATTGTACAGTATTAAGAAAGAAAAGGAATTGCTATGTAAATATACGATGAATTAGTAAATTTAATGTGTTTGCTGGTTAATTTTACGCCGTCATATCACTGTTATCCGTAGTTTAACAGGTCAGAATCAACATTAAGTAAATGAACATCGGAGCTCGTAATGCTAAGCGTAATTTTACAATTTCAAAACTTCTTTTAAATAAAAAGTAGGCCTACTAGGCCTAGGCATACGTATAGCGGTGTATTTTGTAACAACGATGATATTGTGAATTAAACGCTGACATTATTCTGCCAGGGAGATGTAAAAAATATTATTTTTTACATCTCCCTGATTCTGCGTCATAATATTTCACCTACTACAGTATTAAATTGGCGTAAAGGAGGCCTATTCCACCTTGATCGTGTCAAATATTTTGGAATTACTTGACAATTATATATTTTTAAACATTGTTATTAATATACGTTCCCTAACGTAAAATTAAAGTGAAAACCATTTATTTGGCGCGCTTACGATCACGTGACATCTCAGTTTATGACGCATTATGCCACACGCATGCGTAGTCTGTCGACGTTGGGGCGCGGACGCGATTTTTTTTCCCGTACGAAACATTTGCATGAAACTTCACTCGGGCCATCTCGGATTGACTCGAGTGAGTACGATACGAGGAACAAGAGCAGACACTTCGCAATGTCGTGACGCTCGAGTTTTACTATTATTGCTCTTTCTATGTTTACCTACGGTAGGCCTATGAAATTTCAAGTAACTAACTGTGACCTTCTTGGATGTTATTAAATGTTAGTATATTATCTACAACAACAACAGCT
>NW_022725438.1:0-508 GCF_011630105.1 Anneissia japonica
TCAACACCGTCTTCACCCACTCTCCGTGATACACGAGAACGTCGGCCGATTTCAAGAGGTTCGTAAGACATCATAGCACCTCCCTCTCCTCGGGCTCCTTCGACATCCTTCCGTCGGAGAGAACTACGGCGGTCACGCGTCCGGTCACGTCGAGTCGAACGGAGAGGTAGAGCACGGACGGCTGCACGGGATCGGTTTCCTCGAGTTCCAGGTAGACTGATTTCGAATGAAGACAAATATGCACAATAACAACTTTATATTGTATTTTGTAATAAAGACTTTATTGAAGACAAAACAGAATATAAGATAGATGTGGGCGTCCAGGTCGTCGACGGCAGACGGCAGGTTGCCGAACGTGTTCTCCACGGGGATGCCGTTCCTGTCCCGTGACCTGAGCGTGCGGTACGTTCGACCCACGGACTCGTATCTGTCGCCTCTTCGTTAAGTCACGTCGCCGTCTTCGTCTTCGGCGTAACACTGGAATTCCACCTTCGTACTCTCCAGGTCA
>NW_022725439.1:0-711 GCF_011630105.1 Anneissia japonica
TAAGAAGTCAAACAAAGTTCTGTATCTGTCTCAAAATAAAATATTTATTGTACTAGTACTTTCGACCATAGGTCATCATCAGGTACTGATAGGATAGTGGGATGAACCGGGTTATAGAGAACATATACAAAAGAAGCGGTGGTATCCGTAAAGCCTAAACGGCGGTACTGACGACATAGCGAAACAGTGAACATAAAATAATAGTAAGACAATACAAACGGCTACGCCTAGAAGGCGTGTATTGACATAGGTCTAACAAAAGAAAACAAATCAACGGCATAATAAATGTCATAGTATTATTTTTCTATTCGAGAGAAATGTACTTGTACCTCTAGTAATGTTATATATGCTATTATTTGTGTTAAATGTAATAAGGTTTATATAGGAGAAACGAAAAGGAGGCTTGGAGATAGATTCGTTGAACATTTGCGCTCTATCAACCCTGTCTCTTATACACATCTAGATTCTTCCTATAGCCGAACATTTTAATGATAATCATGATATTAATAATGATATATTAGTTACCGGTATCAAACAATGCAATTCATCTGAATTTAATCGTAGACGTTTGGAGGAGCGTATTATTTTTCAACTAGGTACTTTGAAACCTCATGGACTGAACGTCTCATTTAAATCTTTTAGAGATTAATTTGTTATTTTATTTAAGAGTTCTGAGACAGATACAGAACTTTGTCTGACTTCTTATTTTAT
>NW_022725440.1:0-1042 GCF_011630105.1 Anneissia japonica
TTATTGAGATTGATGAAGTATGCTGTCCCTTTGATGTCAGGGTTGTGTGTCCAATTCCTAGCAGACACTAACATTTCTTACAACTAAAAAAAATTGTTAAAGCCTTATACTTTTGAATTTCATTAAGTATTTGTTTGATTAGAAGTTCAACAGTTTGTATGTATTATTTTATTCATTGTGTATTTTGTTCAGATGTTTCTGGTATCTCGTGCTATATACATTCTGTGCTTTGATCTCCGTCACGACCTCAACAAACCTGTTCCTGTGCTAGAAGGCGAAAAGGTAACCTACTAAAGTACTTTAAATCTTAATAAAGTTAGGATTCTTTAAATGTACTGAACATACCAAGTTATGGGTATATATGTATATGTATTGTACGTGTTTGTATATTTTATATAAGTGTATGTTCATCAGTTCTAGAACCATAATGCCATAGAGCAAGCTGCCAGAGTACAGACTATGATTGACAACAACCAAATGCAGTGGGCTGGTCTAGCCCTGTGGCGGCGCTAGGGTGGGGGAGGAGGCTAGGCAGGGCTACATCCCTCCGTTGGAGAGGTCTTGTCGCCCTCACAGAGTGAAAAATCACAATTCGTCGGGGAGAAAAAAAATTCCAAAAAAATGATATGTATATATTATACATATTAATAGACACTGAAATTTATTAAATATGCCTTTGAAACCCATTGTCATTTTCAGAAGGCTACGTCCCCTGGACCACTTTCAAAAGGATTTTAGCGACGCCTGACCACACCTATTTTTTTTTCGTCTGTGACATCAGCCCTGTCTCTTATACACATCTAGATGTGCCAGTTGTGGACTTTGGAACCCTCGTCTGGGAAAACCTGGCGCCGCCACTGGTCCAGCCTACAATACAAACTCAAACTAAAGAAGAGGTATACCGATTGTATCAATTACAATATTAATTCTGGGTATTAATATCAACAACAGATAAGATTAATTGAAAATCATGCAGGCTGACAACACTCGATGAAGGAAAGATGCAATAGCTTTTGAAGAACAGCATGTTAAGCATGCTAGC
>NW_022725441.1:0-592 GCF_011630105.1 Anneissia japonica
AATGATAGAATTAGTTTTGCTGTCTTTACAGTATATCTTATTTTCTTCCACAATGATGGCAATTACAGCCATAAGCTCATCACTCATCTATGTTGTCTCTGCAAATGCTCACCTCGGTGTCCTCTTTTTTTATTAATTGTTTTTATCATTGATTGTATATTGTATTTCAGATATCATAAACAAAATCATTCTGTTTTCACGGATCTCACAAAGAAAATATTTAAATTCTGTAAGGAAAATGAGCCAGAGGACTTGCACACAGGTCCGTTGCCAGAACTGACAACAAAAGACTTCGATGATGAACAAATATGGCAGCAAATAGAACTACAGAACTTGCCTTCCATTCAAAGTCTTATGAAGAATGTTGCCAATGTTTTGACGGCAGGAGAAAGCTTAAAGTTGATTGGACATATCTCAAAGAAAGTTCATGATGATGATGAGGTGTCTGAAGGTGAAGATATGACAGAAAATTCCAATGAGGGTTGGGGTGAAGGTAGGGATGAGGAAGGTGGAGGAGATAGGGATGATGAAGAAAATAGTGAAGGAGAATTCAGTGACAGTGAAGAAGAATTACTTGATAGTAAGTTAAAAA
>NW_022725442.1:0-530 GCF_011630105.1 Anneissia japonica
CTGTATCAATGTTTATGCTTTCTATAACAAAGAATTCTTCATTTTGTGCTTCTTCTTCTCAGTAAATTTCTCAACGCCTGTCGTCGATGAGGCCAAAACAAAAAAAAACACAGGGAACTGTCTCTAATAAAAGAATTATACAAGTAAAATTGTATTATCATTTATGGCTATGCAACAAATTGCACAATTTTAAACCCAAAAATGAAAATGTTTTCTATTGTGGGAGGGCCACAACCACCACAGCACCACTCGCCCCCCCCCCCACCACCTCTCACTCCACGGTTTGCTCCCTCAGTTGATTGTTCTCACTCTCAGCTACTTGACAAACTTGACATCTCTTCTTCAAATAACCAAGAACTGCATTTTCAATGGATGCTTCAAATAACCAACAATTGCATTATTCAATGGATGCTTTAAATAACCAACTACTGCATTTTTAATGGATGCTTCATCAGGTAACTCCATAGATACGTATGTCTTTAAGTCTTTCAACATATTTTTGATTATTATATGCGAAGTTGCAGCCTATA
>NW_022725443.1:0-1461 GCF_011630105.1 Anneissia japonica
GGATACGTCGCCCTTGCTCTTCGCAGAGATTCGATGCAGGCGTTCATGTCGGCCGGGCAGTTGGCATTCTCCAAGTCGGCCATCAGGATGTCGGCCATCAGGATGTCGGCGAATTCTAGAGAAGAGGAATCCTGTTTCGGGTGTCGCCCTATCTCGTCGTGCTCGACGCCACGAACGAGACTGCGAGTGCGATAGAACAGACTCTTTATTCTATAAATATCGTCCTCCCTGCTCAACCTCTTTCTCACCGCTATCTTTTCATTCAGCAACTCCTGTTCGGCGATGGTTTCGAAGTCGCACGGACGCCGTTGGACGATCACCCTCCTGTTTCTGACTATCGGTTCCTGGTCGGATAGAGGTGTCTCGTTGTCTTCCAGATGCAGGACGAGCATCGACTCGTTTCTGTTCATGCCTCTTCGTTCCATGATCTTTCTCTTGGCGTCTCCGTAGGAACCCACATTATCGACGGCGTATCAGTCCTTTTCCGATTTGAACCTGTATTGAAGTCTGCGATCTACTTGGGACGACATATTTTGCGGTATGTTTCTCGATCTCGAATCGCGGTGCACTTATATGCTAAAACAGTTCGCAGACGTCATCGAACTTTCGTGACGTCAAGGGTACCAGAACTCGTTCAGCCAATAGCGCGTGAGATGTTATCGATGACGAAGCCTCGAACGCCCTCACTCGCAACGTCATCGCTCAAAAAACACATGACGTCACGTCGGTGAAGTCGAGGGTACGCCAGCGGTTTTTGGACGGATGACGTAGCGTTTTCATTTTCTTTATCACGGCGAACCTGCGAAGGGTGGCACACCGTACAAAGAATTCGCCATGGAGAAGGACACGAAGACGAAGATTAGCGTATCCAAGAAATGCCGCAGCCGCCAAAATGAAGACGATCAGGTTAGATACCTGTCTCTTATACACATCTAGATGTGTATAGTCTCAGGTCACGAAGGGAACCGAGAGGTAACCCTTCGCGACAGGTTGAGCGAGACCGGTTGGGATGGGTGGAGGGTGATCGAACGGGACGAGACCGACGAAGCTGAAGACGGCGATGACGACGACGACGATATCCTGCCCACGTTGACGAACGGCGACTCGGATATCAAGCTTTCGGAATTCGTCGCGACCGAGCAAGCTCGCCGAGCTCTGCGATCGGTAGTCCGCCCGAAACAGTGGATATTGATGGATGCCGACACTCTCGTCTGTTACCACGAGGAGGAAGGGAGCATATTTCTCACGGCTCACCGACTCCCCGCGTACGTGTACCGAAAGCTGTGCTGCACGAATCCCGATCGCATCCGATTCGCGTTCGCGACAGCATCAGCCGCGGTAGTTGCGAGCGCAGGGAAAGGCGATCCTTACTCGAACATTCCGGTAAGGTACGGTGATCGAGAGACGACGTTCGACGTTCGAGACGTCAGCGCCTTGTTCTACAAGGTGCTGCTCACCAAC
>NW_022725444.1:0-548 GCF_011630105.1 Anneissia japonica
GGACTTGTGAAATATAGCTGGAATATGATGTTTTAGGATCATCATTACCTGTGCCAAATTTGGAATCCGAAAAATGTCAGCTTCACTAAGTAATATGGATTTGTGTGTCCTTACTGTAAACCTGCCAGAAATTAATGAGGTAAACAAATCTACGCTGTGACGTCATTCTTGCTTAAATTCAGGTTGCGTAATCTGATCCACACCAGTCCACGCTGGGAAAACCTATGCGCAAGCAGATTAGTAGTTGTGTACGGCGTGTTTTTGGTATGATCTATCCTAGTACAGCAACGGTATCAGGGATGTCACCACGCTGGCCGGCGGTGGACGGGCCCATCCAGCACTCAACATTTCCGACCAGGATTTACAGGCTCCCGACCACTACTATTATTTCAACAGTGTACAAATTGTAACAAAATAATTAGTTTACCTAAGCACAATAGACAAGCTAAATTGATAGATAAAGACAAGAAGAATACAATAAATGTTTCCGTGGTTACGTTAATTGTAACAAAATACTGCACTGCCTGCTATTCATCGCTAACTGAACA
>NW_022725445.1:0-663 GCF_011630105.1 Anneissia japonica
ATATGGGTACCATATGTGCTATCCTTGAGGAAACCTCCGGATTCTGCACCCAAGATCCATGTGGAGCCCATCTGATTTAGCCCATAGCCCAGATATAACCCATTTGGGGCCCATATGTAACCCACATGCATTTTTACATGGGTGGTATATGGGTTTCCCATATGGGACCTATATTTTCCTGACCCATATTGGTAACATATGGGCTATCCTTGAGGAAACCTCCGGATTCTGCACCCAAGATCCATGTGGGGCCCATCTGATTTAGCCCATAGCCCAGATATAACCCATTTGGGGCCCATATGGAACCCACATGCATTTTTACATGGGTGGTATATGGGTTTCCCATATGGGATCTATATTTTCCCGACCCATATGGGTAACATATGGGCTATCCTTGAGGAAACCTCCAGATTCTGCACCCAAGCCCCATGTGGGGCCCACATCTTTCAGAGAACCCCTATGGGGCCCAAATGGTACCCTTATGCATTTGTACATGGGTGGCATACGGGATTCTCACATGGTACCCATATGCAATTGCACATGGGTGGTATATGGGTCCCATTATTTTCTGGCCCATATGGATGTAATATGGGTCTGTCCATATGGGGCCCCTCGTATTCTCCACCAAAGCCCCATGTGAGACAAATATGGTACCCATTGCAA
>NW_022725446.1:0-708 GCF_011630105.1 Anneissia japonica
GTATTCCTTTTGATATTATTAATAATGGCAATGATATTGATGAAAGTGTTACATTATTTTATGATGGACTCCGTGACCTAGTCCCCATTAAGACATTCAGGCGAAAAATGCCACCTTGGGTTGACAATGAGATTAGGACCGTGTTAAAACAAAAAGAACATTTCTTTAGAATGTGGAAAAAATATAATTTAGTGCAATATAAAGAAGCTTTCAATTCTGCAAGGAAAACTTTTAAAACATTAACCAAAAAGAAATATTCTGTATATATTCGTTCACTTTCAGATAACATGAGAACTAATCCAAAACGTTTCTGGACTTGGATGAAGACAAAAACAAAGTCATCTTCATATCCCTCTGTAATGTCGTTTGGGAACAGGGTCGCGGAAACTACTAAAGAAGAAGCTATTATTTTCAATTCCTTTTTTCATTCTGTTTTTCAAAAAGATGTTTTCCAATTACTGACCAGCATCTAGCTCTCCCTGAAGCTTCTCTTGGTATCCTGGCATTACCATTTTCCTGCCATTTCCCCTTGTCAACATGGTTTCGTTCCCGGTAGGTCATGTGAGACAAACCTAGCTTGTCTCCTGACTACTGTTATGACTCCACTAATGACAAGGGGCAATGTAATATTATTTATCCCAATTTTTGAAATTAAGACAATATGGTTTTCATTTAATTCTTTTGTCATGGTTTAGAGATTTTTTAAAT
>NW_022725447.1:0-1272 GCF_011630105.1 Anneissia japonica
GTGTCAGAGAACATCCCATCAGCAACACTACCGCCACCGCCGCCGCCACCACCACCACCACCACCACCACCACCACCCAATATAAATCATAAAGCAATCTGTCAAATTTGGATGAAAAAGGATATTTGAAAATTTGCTGAAGTACTAGACAAAGTGCTGATAGATGCTTGCCTTTTTATTCTCATAATCATGTCAAATCTTTCCAGTTACCAGAATATATATTTATTGTAATAATGAATTGTATATAATTTAAATAATTATAATTTTTAAACTTTCTAATGAGAATTGGTAATCACTGGTCAGCGATGTAGTTATGTTGGGTGGAGATGGGCGGGGCCACCCAGCTTCGAAGTTTTCCACCCTAGCTAAAGCTAATTTCATGGCCCTCCACCCACCTAATTTTTCATTCTTAAAATCCACTCATATTTTTACCAATCTTATCACCCACCCACCCTAAAATATCTATTACCCATCCTTAGGTTTCTGCAGCTACAAGCCTGACTGGTGTACTTGTGGTACCATTAATACTTCATTCATAGTGTAGAATATTCTTATATTATAAATTTAAAATTGACAGTTGAGAATGTAATATAATCTGTGTGAGTGCTTGACTATGTGACCCCGTGTGCTGGTGGTCAGAGGCAGTCTGGGGCACCTTGTCACGTTATGGTCTGCATGGAACTGACACATTGTGTGCCCGAATAATACAGTAATGATAATATGAGACTGCTGTGCTCCTAGTGCAATCAGTAATATTGTAAAAGCGTGGAACTTTATAGATTGTTTTTTTTAATATAACTAACAGTGTTTTTTAAATCTATAGATAATATAATATTTAAAGAAAAAGTCAAAATAGAATACAGGATTCAACAATATATTTGATAAGACATTTTATTATTAAATAGTTTCATGAGACAAAGATAAAACTTCTTAATGACTAAGAATTGTAATTACAGAGATTAAGTTAATGATAATATGGGCATGTTTCGGACATACACAAGGCAGTGCTTTAAATATTATATAATATTATATAGTTTAAGGAGAGCAGTAAAGGTACTTAATGATATACTTTTCTGTAAAAAAAAACACACTACTGTATAGTTACTACAGTACCTGTCTCTTATACACATCTAGATGTGTATAAGAGACAGATATAATACGGAAATGTGCTTACCATTTGGAATACTTCTTCCATAGATTTTCCCACTAAGATTCTTATCAGTGGATTGGAATTATATGCAAAATGGAGAATTACGACCTCAATATCATATA
>NW_022725448.1:0-676 GCF_011630105.1 Anneissia japonica
CAATCATTCAAGAGCAACCAAACAAACCACATATTTCAGATAAGGCAATCAATTAATTGCCTCATCAAAAATGTCATTTATCTCATATATTGTAATATTTGTGGTAAACAATATGTCGGAGAAACAAAAAACACTCTCTGTATGAGAATGACACATAGATCAGCTATCGGAACATTTAAGCTTGATCAACCAGTAGCCGAACATTTCAATTTAGCTGGTCATTCAATTTCAAATTTCAGAGTAATTTCAATAGACCATAATGCCAATTGGAGCGACATCGCAAAAATAAAGAGAATCACTGGGAACTTTTACTTAAAACCACCACACCATTTGGACTCAATATTAGGAACGTTCTCCCAGTCACTAAATTAAACCAATGGCATTCCAAATTTATAAATCATTTGGCTTATTTATAGAGGCATGCCTCTAAAGTTTTGTTTTGGCCTTCCTGTTCACTTGTTCACGCTGTTTATTCTCATCTCACCTAGCCTATTGTTTCTAATCATGCTTGCATGAAATTCTCACTTTATACTATCTGGTTTTTTCTACCCTCGCTTACTCGCCACCGAGGAAGGACTTGTGTTGTCCGAAAGCTCTGGTTCTATTTCTGGCTGTTTACTTACGTTTACTTTTTAGCTGTTTCTTATCATATTTGTATCTCTACCGAGATCCAGCC
>NW_022725449.1:0-2244 GCF_011630105.1 Anneissia japonica
CAGTGAACTGAACAACAAAACGGATGCAAGAACAGCAGTGAGGAACCGTACGCACTACACCTTATTCTTCTAAAACATTACGTAGTGCCTTACCTGGAGGTACAAATTGTGATCCTGTTGTCGTTGAACATTGTTGATCCCTGTAATCTACGCAATCTCTACATGCACAGTGAGCATCACTAAACCCACAATAATTAAGCGGCGAACAACACGAGCATGGACAAATTGCCACTTCGCCATTAGGGGCAAGAAAACCGGGTCCACACCGGAAGTCTTCCCGATAATTTTCTAGGAATGAATAAAAGGTGTTATTAATTTGTGATTCTGACTGGTTGCTACTAATTCTCATGGACTGCTCATTAGACCACATTGAGACCACTGTTCCGTCGGGTGTGTAAAGAAGACCCCATTTTTAAAGAGTTATTACTCAAATAATTAAAATATATTATTTCGCTTGACCCCTCCCACTTCCCCGCTAAAGATTTCGATCCGGCCCGCGTGACATTGCTGATTTTCCGTATAGGAAAAGATTATCTATTAAAAAAATAAAAAAAAACAAAAAAAAAACGACCAATATTCTAGCATTGTCACCAATTAGTATCAGTCTTGCTTTTTGTGAGTGTAGCTCACTGTATCTAACAGTATTGAATTGGGGAGGGGGAGACTGATGAGAATAAATGATAAGGTGAGGGGCGTTGATGATGCGTTTTCTAACCATTGGCGACAGCGGATCCAGCGAGCGGACTCGCCCAGGGGCATATCATTACTTTTCCAGTAGGAGAGTACCATTTCCAGCCATCTAGAGGTGACTATTTTAAAAACCTTGCCATCTTAAGGTTGGGGCTTTGGAAAAATTTGGCCTTTGGGGGATACCGCGTCCGAGAATTTCTATTTTTAAGTACTATTTTAGGTAGATTTGTTTGTGTTGGGAAAATCCGTAGTACTTGGGGCGCAATTTATTTTTATTCTCCGCCCTTCTCCCTTACATGAATGGTGATTCCCTCATTTTTACAAACTAAGGATTATCATGGTTGATGTTGAAAAACAAAAGTTACATTAGGCATACATTAGGAAGACTGGTGTAACCCCAATGAATACGGGAACCAGTATACATAGAGCCCTCTTCCATTAAAGTATTAATTTAACTGTTTTTCTCATTAAGAGTGACCACCACCAAGGCCCCATGGACCTATACCCACATTCCTTACTTACTTGTCACATCTCCAGCGCATCAATAAGAACTCTATTCAATTTCCATCCTTTATTAATTCGAATTTTATGTTTAATCCGACCTCTACGACTGGCTCTTTTTAGGTAAGATTTGTATTTTTAATTATTGTTTAACTTTTAGTTAATTAAAAGTATTTTTATGTTATTATTAG
This sequence comes from Anneissia japonica, assembly GCF_011630105.1. Classification (NCBI taxonomy): domain Eukaryota; kingdom Metazoa; phylum Echinodermata; class Crinoidea; order Comatulida; family Comatulidae; genus Anneissia; species Anneissia japonica. Next base: position 1,383 of record NW_022725449.1, read on the forward strand.
ACAAAACGGATTAGTATAGATGTATAATACTATACTGTGTTTCAGTTATGCATTTAGTAGCGATTTGTTTAGGCTAAAGGCCAAGCGAAGGAATGTAGAAGGACGTTTTAGGCAAACCACAGTGATAATGTGCATAGGCTACTGTAAGCATTGGGACAATGACCCAGGCTATACTGTACGAATACTAGTGAATAGTTTTATTGCGATTTAACTTTACATTTTATAATTCTATTGCTTTTAATTGTTATATCCATGATGAACTGTCGTCCTATTTTGATATTTTAATATTATTACTATCGTTTATCGTTTTAATAATTGTAGGCCTATATGATTATCACTTCGAAATATATCTTTACCATAAGATAAGCTAAATAAATACTCTGATTAATAAAGGGATCAATTGTTATTATGAAGTCTTATATCACGCTATGCTGGTAGCCAATGTTAAATCGTTTAGTTTAATCATAATTCTATTTTCTATATTGTTTAATTAACTTATCGCTAAATTTTAAAGCCGTATTCGTTGTTTGTAATTATTAGTATTAGTATTTTAGCTGTTATTACCGTATTATTATTATTATTATTATTATTATTATTATTATTATTATTATTATTATTATTATTAGCTATTTTCTATTATACCACTAGACATGTTATTTTATAAAACTAAATTTATTTACTCTGGTATGATTGATATTCCTCAATCAAGTAATACATAATTCAGGGTGATACCTATGTTTGCAATTAGGGCCTATAGCGCTTTTATGGTGTCGCATTCGCCGGGCCGGCTGAATGGGTTTATGACGTCACGGTATCTTGTAATACAGCAGTACCGTACGCTGTGATAGGACTTATTTAACTT
>NW_022725450.1:0-1609 GCF_011630105.1 Anneissia japonica
TGTGGTTTTTTTTTTTGTCTTTCCGTGTGATTAAAACATGCCAATTATCAGAAAACATTTTCCAATTTTATTATATTACCACCTTTTATTACATAGATCGTTTTCAAAACATAACTGCTTTTATAATATTATATAGACCCATTAAACACAAAAACTGCTCTGGCTTCGAGGGCTTCGCCCCCGACCCCACCGGGGCCCTTAGGCAATCCCCTGGACCCACGCCAAGAGAACCCCCCCTTGAAATGACTGGCTACGGGCCTGGTAAGTTTACTTCAAATTAATTGTGCTTCGTTTATTATCGATTAAACAGTTCTTACAATCATTATAAGCAAACCAGACGAAACTATATCAAATAATTATATTACTGTATATTTTCGCCATCTCTTGCTTTCATTTGGATTGTAGACTAGTTATACTTATAGTCAGGCTCCGGAGGAAAATAATATTGATTTGTTGTACAACTGATTTTATTAAGACACAAAACACATTTGAGGAAAAACTCGGAAGCGGTTAATGAGATACACATTATTTAATACAGTATTTAAAAAAAAGCGGGGGTGTGGGAGAGGGACATAACCTTTTTTCCAACTTTTTCTCCCAGTTGTTAAATATTCAAAAATCTGTATCTCATTAGCCACTTTCGCGTCTTGAAAAATCAGTAAACATATCAAGATTTTTTCCCCTTCGGAACCTGGCTTTAATGCAGCATTACACTAATAAGCAACAATATTAATAACACTACGAATCAGGCCTGTACGTGAAGGTGTACGTACAATAAAGACGTGCTATGTGCTTGGTTATACTGAAGTGCCGTTTTCGTATGAGAATGGAAATGCTTGTAAAAAGGCCACACGTGGGGTGATGAGCGTGCGTGGGTGTGTGCCAGCGTAAGTAGGGATGCGAGTGAAGGATCGAGTGTTGGAAGGCGTATGGGGAATTATGTGTTTGAGGAAAGATTATGGAGACTAAATGTTACTGTGAAACATCGTTTGGGATGATGCGCATGCTATATGGGTTATAGGGACGCCTGTGGGTACGTAGTTGGAAAGTGGTTATAAAGAACAGTGGGTACGTGTAACAAATACGTGTGTTGAGATGTGCATAGATATGTGTGGAGGAACGTGTCTTGAGATGCGCGTGATGAACGGTGTCTGAGATGCGTGAGTATGGGTGTGTAAGAAATACGTGTACGTCAGTGAAATCCACACATTTTTGTCATTAATATCACTGTAATTCAGGAGGTCGGCTTTACCCACCATTAACCAGAACTAGAACAATGAATATGTAGACCTATCATCACATCTACGCTGACAGACGATAATGAACATTAGGGTTAGAGATAAAGGTTTTGTTGGGCCTATCATGGTTAATGTAATTATAGCATGAATACTATACCTGTAAGTAAGTTGGCCATTGATGCAGGAATTGTAAACTGAGACTCTATAAACTTCGGTACAAATTTTACAAATCCGCTGACGGTAGAAAACTCAGCACAGGCTGTCATACAGACGAAGAAATATATCGGATTGCTAATCAATCGCCAAAAAGCCCGGGGAAATTCTGAAAGAATAATGTATGCATGTTTAAAAATATTGAAGTAATTCTAAAA
>NW_022725451.1:0-1436 GCF_011630105.1 Anneissia japonica
AACATATAGCCTACGATGTCACATTATAGCTCGTCAAGGAAAATTTCCTTTTCAGTTGCAGGCATATGAAGGTGTCTCTGTGGGATTCAAACCAACAGATATGATGAGCATGAAAGGTGTGGTCTGCGTTTATATATATATATTTTTTTTTTTTTTGTGGTCTAACGTTATGAAACTCGCCTTTGTTTATCAATTCAAAAATGAACCAAGCATTGGATCACTGGTTCGATTCTCGATGTAGCCCATACTTTCCTTTCTCCTCTACTGAAATTACAAACCGCTTATGCACCAGCCCAATGGCATATTATGCTTTGTATCAAAGACGTTTCAATTATATTGTTCGTGTGCAGCGTGACAAGTGGTTAAACGATTGTAACCAACACGATTATTATATTGCTGGTGCCCAATTTCTAACAGCTTTGTCGGTCTACGAAGCTCTATTTAGGCCTACTGAAACTTTGAAAATGATAGAAAGAGTAATTAAAAGCAAGGCCATGATACGAACTGAATGAATACGGTACTATAGTGACAGTTACTCGGATACGATTAACGTATAATATTCTCAATTTGTGTTTAATCGTTCGCTTATTCGTCATTATCTTTGTATTTGTAACGCAATATCCATTTGACTGATGACATAGCTTTTGTTACAGCACTGTGAACGCTATATTTGAAGGAGGCGATATTTGGTTTGAAAGTGATATTGCCTTATTACGCGCACATTTTGTTTCCCTAATTCGTTTTGATTTTCACTCCGAAAGTGAAAAAATATTCAATTATTTCACTGAATAATTGCTAATAACGCACTTACTTTGTTTAGACTCTAATTAGTAAGGCGAATTAAACAAATTATTCGCATCTTATCACACTTTAGCTCGTGCTGTTATGGAAAAACAAAACGTTCGATTATTGCATTGATGAGTCGCTGGAATCGGTTATCTTCGCCTTCATCAGCCAATTTACTAGGCTAGGCCGCACTAGGTAAGCGTGATCTGTTGTTGCACGTCATTTCCCATTACATCTACTAAAACCTGCCCAACGCTCAATGCGAATTAAATATGAGTTCATGTGACAGATCGGCACGATCCTTCAATCCTCACTTTTAATGTGTTTCTTTTCAGTCTTCTGAAGAGTGCATGTGTTGTTACTTATCCGAGTTGTTATGAATCTAGTAATCTATGGTCATAATAACGGATAGGCCTAGTTAGGAAGTTTCTCTTGTAGTCGTGTTTCCGCACATAAATATTTAACGAATATTTCGTCCTTCCTAGATATATCAAATAGATACGCCGATGAAGTCCTTAGAATAAGGACGAATTATTCCTTGAACTAAATTATATTTCCTGAAACACGTTTAGGTCAAGAGTCACGAATATTTTATTGTCATCGATCAAAAATGTGAATAATGAAATTTGCTACCTGTTGCTAAAAAAAAA
>NW_022725452.1:0-1748 GCF_011630105.1 Anneissia japonica
CTCATCATAACGTTTACAGATACTGTTAAAAAAAACATTAATAAATAATAAATAATAATAATAACCTAGTAAGGAGACAATTGAGTTAATAAAAAATATACATAGTAAAAAGCGGATTTTATGATGTAGTTCATTCTTGAGAAGGGAAGTATGGTGTGAAAGTATGTTTGCCACTTATTTTTGTGCTAACTGTTCAAACAGTTAAAAATATTTTGCACAGATTAACAAAGATGACTACTTAATTGAGGAGTATGATCTAATTATTTCAACTTTCTTTATTCTGGATGGCACACTCAATGTAAAGGCACTGGTTTGATTTTGGTACCGATAAAATTTAAATAATGTAATATTCAAAAGTGATTTTAAAAAAGATAAAGACCACGATAGAATATTGTACAAAACAAAATTAGAATTCAGTTTGAGGTACCTTTTATTTAACTTTCTGTTTTCATCAACTTCAAACTGCACTAAACGCTCCTTAAGCTTTTGCGCTCTATTGCATAGCTCCATGTTCAGCATCCTGCAGTCCAAGCAGAACATGCTGAGAGGAACCGTGATGTGAAGCGACGAGATCTCTTCCTTCAGTTGCAAGTAGCTGTTAATCTTCGCCATGAATCCTTGAAGGGAATGCCGTTCCTTTAGGAATGATGTCACGTCAGCCTCTGCCTTGTTGTTCAAGAGGTCGTGGTATTTCTTGTACGTGTTGAGGTATCGCGACGGACCAACTGCATTCAGTTTGAAGATCTCCATGGCTTTGTCAATGAAATCGGTTACTAGTTGCTCTTCCAACTTCACAGTTCTTAGCAGTAAACGGTGCGATTTCAGCTCTGGGAAAATGTCACACTCCACCTAACGAAAAAGTTAACATATTTGATAAAAGAAATAAAATGAAAAAATAGGTTGTTGATTTATAGGTAATGACTCTGTGATTTAATGGTTATCGTTATAATTGACTGATTTCTTAAAATTAAAAAAAATAACTACAGAAATGTTAACATAACAGGTGTAGCCCCATAGGGAGTTTAACTGTAAACTAAGCTATATTAAGCTTAAAAAACAATGTGCTTTTATCTGTACCACAGTAATTATTTACTGCAAATTTGTCTATCACTTCTGAAAAAGACTGTGATTGGTTGAATTTTACTTACCCTCTGTAAGCCGTCAGCTGATTGGATGATTTCCGAGAAGCACCTTAGGATTATGTCTCTGCAGTGTCTGAATGGTGGATCAAAGACTATCTTAGGCTCTTCCACTTTTAGCTTGATTATCATGATTTGAGGCATCACGTACTGCAGCTCATGGTACTCATCTTCAAAATCATTTCCCACCTAAGCAAATTAATAATGATAACAATAACGACAACAGTAAGGACAACAATAACGGCTACAAACACAATAATATTAACAATATAAATGTCAACATATCTACTGCAAGCAGTATTCATAGTATTCAAAAAGTTAATGAGATTTCTTAATTTAAATTTTTGATGTTTTCCCCCTAAATATTGGTGTTTGTCTTGTGTTTAAAATGTTTTTAACTATTCTTGTACTGTAAACGGTCTCATTCAATCACCATGTGTACGATTGCAATAGATTCATTTGAATTTGAATGGAGATACCCTTCTAAGCAATCACTTACATTATTTCATTCATTGTTGACTGCTGACTTTCACTTTCATTGTTTTAATTTATCTTTATTTGTGAGGTTCTGTTCAGACTATCAAATTTTATTTTACAAAAATATGTGAC
>NW_022725453.1:0-666 GCF_011630105.1 Anneissia japonica
CGGCGGACGAGATATGCGGGGAGCGCCGACGGACCTGGTGGATTTGGTGCGCGTGGCGATTCCGCTATGCGATGCGGAGAAGCGCATCTTCGCTTACGATGCCAAAACGTGTAAATGGTTTCATCTGAAGACTCCTTGTCGCTGGTATTGGAGTTCGTCCTGTCTGGGACGTTGCGACAGAGATTCCATCCAGATCATCATATGCGGCAAACCGATGTCCACGGATCCCGGAACCAAGATAGGATTCGTCAAAATCACGTTGGAAATCGAGCAATTCGAAAATTTAAAAGACGATTTCGCAACTCTTCTGGATGCTCGCATCGAAGGCAACTTCCTCCCCAAGAACGACCGAGTGACCGAGGGTTCGACCCTGTTCTACGATTCCCACACAAACGACCTTGTGGTAGAAGGTTTGAATGGAAACGAATCGTTCCGTTACGCGGGCGTGGAGTGGCGTCGGATGGAGAACGATTGCGGGTGGCTAGCCTCGCCTCACGTCGTGGGTCTCACGCCCGACAATGGTAATCCCATCGTCTGCGGGGGTCTGGACACGCGACGCGGAGTCTGGTTCTCTACCTTCCCGACCGAGCTGAAGGACGGCTACGACCTGGAACCAGAGAGCGAGGTGCCTTTGCCCGACAGGATAGCGGAACGCGTCGAGGAGAG
>NW_022725454.1:0-1221 GCF_011630105.1 Anneissia japonica
GCCGCTCAAAATATTTCGGATGTGGTCCAGAGAAGCCCCGAAAAATATGAAATTTTAGGATTTTCTAGGCTTATTTAATCGACTTTAGAGTCTAATAATATGTAGAAAATACATATGATTTTTTTTCTCCCTAACAAATTGTGGTTTTTCTCCTCGACGGGGTAGGGGGAGGAACTCTTTCCGACGGTGCCCTGTCCCTGCTCGCGCAACCCCTGACAGATCTTTTAGTACAAAAAGTAATTAATTCATAAATAGGCCTGAATAGATATCTATCTATAACATCTTTGCTTAAAGATCTGGAAAGAATGTTATATTTACTTAAGTTACTAAGGATTTTGTTTCATATTCATAATTTTCAACTGAAAGCTAACAACGTACTTGCAAATACAAAATGATAAATTCAAAAATTCAATTGTTATTTTAAAAGTTTTTTTATTTCAGCTTGTATCCTTAAAATTCTGGGATATGATTTGTCCACATTTCTTCGTAGAATCGAGATCGGATAATGATCTCGAAATAGAAAGTGCAATGTACACAAAATGACATCATGCCACTAGTATACTAACAAACCTTGAAGATAAACTTGTTGAAATATTAATGAAATACTCTTTAGAACTGTTGTTTCACGACAACCTTTTTTTTAATTTTTTAAATTTTAAACGATATCTATAAAGGATAATCCTACCATCTACTCCAGAGGATAAGGTATCGTAAGTTATTGCTCAAAAACAAGTCATTGGTAAAGTACAATAACCAACTTTAAGTCACGTATAAATAAATTCGTTAAATGCATAAATACAATAGGACAAATGGAAATCAAAATATCAAACCGATGTGTCAATTTAATTTTGTGGCCACAAATGATAATGATTTATGAAAAGGCTTACCTTTCTATTTAAATTGAACAGAAGTTTAAAAGCGAGCGATGATGAGCAGACTCCAAATAAATGACACTCTGCTTCTAAAATAAAGTGATTACTGCCTATGGAAGCAATGTTCAGCAACTCGTGACGTTAGTACAAGTGGTACAGGCGATACCATTATTGACTTTTTTCTTTGTGGCTAGGATTTTATTTCAACACAAAAATACAAAGTTTGTCTGGTGTTTATTTATTCTGGTGTATATACATGAAATTATATATTATTATATATATATATATTAAATTATATATATATATATATATATATATATTAAATTATATATATATATATATATATAGA
>NW_022725455.1:0-719 GCF_011630105.1 Anneissia japonica
GCCCCGACGAGGGGGCTAGTGGAGCGAATCAAGTCTCACATGGCTGGGGGCCAGGGGGGCCGCCTAGGGCCCCCGGTGGGGGTCCAGGGGGCGAAGGCCCCTGGAAGCCACGGATATTTGATGAATTATGGCGAATTTTTATTACTTATTTGATAGGCATCGAGTTGTTATAATATAATATATGACTTCATGTAGGCTATGCTTTTTAATGTTGACACCAGCAGCTGCTTCCAAAACCAAAATATTTTGAATAAAGCAAGAAACAAAGAGTATGCAATGTAACCATCTAATTTATTTTCAAATCCTCATTCTTGAAAGTGAAATTCTATATTTTGGAAATTTTGCATGAAATCTGTCAACCACGTTGTCATGGTCGGGGTTGCTTCACCTATCACGATGTATTCCAACCATCATGAGGCTATTTAAATGAGCATTTGTCATAACAGAACGCAAATTATTTTTAATTAGTCTCATTGAATTATTATTACTATTATTATTATTATTATTATTATTATTATTATTATTATTATTTTATTATTATTATTATTATTATTATTATTATTATTATTATTATTATTATTATTGTTATTGTGGTTGTTGTTGTGATGAAAAGTTAACACAAACGATATGGTGGCTAAACGAATATTACGTGTAAATATTTTTTTTTATTTGTTCCACGACAAAATTTATCGTCTTCCCCGACGGTGGGGGGGGGCTAT
>NW_022725456.1:0-3859 GCF_011630105.1 Anneissia japonica
TCTTTATCTGCTCACAATTTCAAAACTTGTTTTGACTGCCGTGACCTTTTTACATTTTCCTAGCGCGCTTTACCAGATTATTTTACCATACCATCATATACAAGTAGTGAGCAAAGATGTTTTTGCAGTTATGCAACTTAATTTTATTTTCTATTCTTTTCTTTAGCTCTTCTCATCATTTGCTACGTCAGATTGTGGGATGCTTTGCACTTGTCAATTGAATAACACCATTGATTGCATAGAGCTGACATGTGATATAAATGCAGAGTGTGGCGTTTCTGATGGCCAGTTCGGTTGTTTCTGTCCATACGGTTTCATTGGAAATGGAACGTACTGTGAAGGTACTTTGTCACATGTGACCTCTATTGTTCAAATATAGAATAACCAAAGATCTTATAATAACAAGATAGCGTTCTCCATGGTTTGCGTGTAACAAATAGAAACGTCCAATTCACGCAGAAAACAATAGAAAGTAATTTTAACTGAGAGAGGGCATCCTAGTTGCTACTATTATGGCGGTTGTTGCAGAATTTGCATGGAGATCATAGATGCCAAAGTTAATAAGTAATTGTAATTGCAAGAGGGCATCCTATACTGCATTATTACAGAATTTGCATGTAGAAATCGCGGTGAATGCTAACATGTTATAAGATCTTTGAGAATAACTAATTATTACAGTAGTTGGGAGATATTGTTTATTGAGCTTTCACTTGTAAAAAGCCCTTATGTATTTTGATCTGCACCTCCCCGTATTGAAAGTCAATCAACATAAACAAACATTTAACACATGGGCCTAAAATTTACCACTTTGCAATTTTTTTACAATTAAATATTTTCTATAATTGAATGAAGCATTTTGTATATTTTGTGTTGTTCATCTGTATTTGATCTGTTTTGTACCTACAGTCGATCCATGTATTCCCAATCCATGTAACAATTCCGGCAGTTGTATCCCGAACAATGACCAGGATGCTGATCCATTGTACATTTGCCAATGCCCCAGAGGATTCACGGGAGAGCATTGTGAAATCGGTACGTAAACCAAGCACTTACTGTATCAAACAACGCAGTCTATGAGTGAGATACTTACCTGGATAACCGACTAATTGCCATTGTTCCCAAAACGGAACACCCCTTCGAAAATAATGGAACAGTCCGACCCAAGGCGCCACGTGCGAACCGTCTCCCTAACAAACGTCCTCATTCCCTTTTCGACGTTGTTCGAAGTTGGATACACCCAGCCTTTGAAATTACTTGATCATCTCAGCATTGTCTTAGACATGACGGAAACAGTAGGGTTCATTATCAACCGGGAGTAATTCTATGGAGAACGCAACATCACAACACACACGTAACAGATCATTTTTAATTATGACTCATTCAGACTGACACCGAAAGTCAGCGAACGGTATCGCTTCATCTAATGTTCACAGGGAGCGAAGTTGAATTCGTCGTATGATGGTGGTATGACAATCATACGATGCAATGAGTGCCCGACGTAAAGGAGAAAAGGCTCTTTCTTTTTTCACAATACTTGTTTGTAATGTTACTAATATTTAAAACCACACTTCCAAGACCAAAAAGGTGTCCCTTAATTATAGTGGTGCCTCTTGAATAGGGGTTGCCCATAGTGTTCAAAGATATACTTTCCCTCGTTTGGGTTATGGGTGTTCCAAAAGGGGGTTTCTACTGTATTTACAGTCAAGAAGTCAACAATTGGGTTATCCATGTGATATGTACCCCAGAAATTATAAATAATAATCACGTATTCAGCTTCGCCATATTTGTTTGTAGTGAAACCAATTAAAGGAAATGAGTACTTACCTATATTAAGATGTATGGTAAACTGAGGGGTTTTTTTTCTTGAATCTATATCTTTTATATCAGTGTTTGTATCTAATATAAATTTTTGTATTTTTTTTTTTTCATAATATTCTAGAAACTCGCTACTGTACCGCTCACGGAGATCCTCATTATTCAACGTTTGATGGTTTCCGTTACGACTACCAAGGCGATGGTTCCTTCATCTTGTCACAATTTGAGGAAAACTCCACATATCTATTTCAGATTATTCAAAAAAATGAAAAATTAAGGTCCAATCCCAATGTAGCATATACCAAAGAAATATATGTATTTGTCTATGGAATGGTAAGTATTACTTTAAGCACTAAAATGGTGTGAATGTGTACCTTATTAAACTTGTGAATATATATGAACACACATCTCCTCACTCCTCTTCGAGTTTTCTCACAGAGGCACTCATATGAGAAGAAATGGGGTAAAATGTCTCTCAAGATAGTGGCTGCTAAATTCTGGAATAGCCTACCACCATCTTTAGGATTCTGCAACAGTTGTGACACTTTCAAAATTATTAAACAACTCAGAAATTCTTAAAACTTGGAACAGTTTAAATATCAGTTGTGTTAATATATAGAAGAAATTTCATAATTAATTATTATTTTTTATTTAATTATTCATTTAGGAAATATTTTTTGGACAAGGTAAGCTGTTAAGAGTGAATGGACTGAATGCAATTCCACCAGTTAACCCTACAAGCGATTTGGAAATTGTTCTTAATGGCGACTCACTGGTAAGTTTGTTAATATTATTTATTGGATTCACTTTTGCATCAGTGGCACACATCAGACAAAAACTGATGGTGCATCCAAACAAAATAAAAGTAAAGAAATTAAATCAAATTCAAAACAAAAGGAACAACATAAACAAGGGTGAATTAAAGGCCTATGGTTACAGTGTGACAGAGATGGTTATTGAAGGTAACTTATTGTAATATTATATATGGCAGTTCGCCATATAATGCTCACGTTGTTGTGCCCGATTTCAATGTATGTTCCGGATGCAAAGACTGTAGTGATTGTAGTAATATGACAAGCGAGATGGTTTACTTTTAATAACTGAACTGACTAAATCTCTTCTGGTTATAATGCAAAGCTTTTATTCACTATTCTACTGCATGATATATACAATATATACAAGTAGGGTTGTGAGACGTAGTGTTTCCTTCAAGGTATCAGAAGGACGTCTTCTCTAGATAACTAATACTTTACTTTTCATACAAGCTTGGGGTGTGGTGGACTTTCTCTGATTGGTTGAAAGATATCACCTTATCCTAATCATTTGACTATTACATCATTTTGGGGAGTTTCTATTGGTCAGATAATATAACAACTTTGGGGGGTAAAACTTAACTTATATTTAGTAAACGATCTGTCTCTCAATCAAGCTTTTTTTATAAATCAAATGCAAGGAGTTGACCACTTGGGCTTTTTGTCACGAATTGGCTATTGTCCTATCAAATACTTTATACAATAATTAAGGAGACGTTTAACAGATGTCTAATGGGTTAGTGAGGTAATGGGGTAGTGAGGTAAAAGTTCAGTTCAATGGTTTTATTGATTTGGCCTATATTAAGTTATCTTAATACTACATATAACATTATAGAAGTAACGTAAATGGATACATAACTGGGGTAGTAAAATATATGGTTATATAATGTTTATTGACAAATCTGCTAAACTTTTCATCATATCCAAGCAAGTTAGTCAAGTTTTCTTGTGTGACTTAATATTTGTAAATTGCCCATATATGGCTATGATGATGTCATGTTGAACTATATAAGGACATGATGATGTCATATGACATATGACATCATCACATCATAACATGCTTTCAATGTGATTTGTGTATTGATTGAGTTTTTACAATATTTTTAAGTAGATTTTGAATATTTTTATATAAAAGAAAGGCAGAAATATAATATTTTAATTCAGTTCATTTTATATGTATATGTATATGAAGCTTGCTAAAAATAAATGACAACATTTCATTGTATTGGACA
>NW_022725457.1:0-866 GCF_011630105.1 Anneissia japonica
AATAATAATAATAATAATAATAATAATAATAATAATAATAATAATCATAATCGGAGTTAAAGGAATTCCTTTATCTTGGATCATATTGAAGTAATTCCACTACAACATAGATGTCATCTGTATTAGTCGCTCGTCGTGGGTTACGACTCGGCGTTCTTAGTGATTCTAGGCAGTTTATTTACCATTATAACCGGGCTGTTGTCAGGTTTACACTCCAGTCTTTTTCAGTACACCCATGATCTTCAGGGTTCAGCCTGGTTTTTGGTTTGCATAATCTTCATTTTATCCAAATTGGGAACAATATTATTTCTCAAGACTTTGTTTTTGTATTCCTGGTTAAGTCAAGAATAATAAATATATAAAAATGCTTTCTTTGTTTTTTTGGGTTTTTTTTTTAGATATTTGCAAATTTTTGGCTTTGTCTGCCTTACATTTTAACAAAATTATGTCCATATAATTTTTATTTAGGATGAAATAACAAAATATATTTACAAAATGGCTTCAAATAACTAAAAAAAAACAAAACAAAAAACGATTAAACGACAAGTTGCACAAGGTACATACTGTACAACAACTTTTATAACCTAACTCGAAAAGTAAAATCAGAATAGTTTTCAAATAATAGTTTTTTATATTTTTAAATATGCAATGAATTGTTTCCGCTCTGCTTTTCCTTTCTAAAATTGGACAATAAAAACTAAATGAAATGAAATGAAATAAAAAGTGCATGATTCTTAGCACGTAAAGTAGTCAGTCAGAAAAATAACATAACATAGGCCTAGTAATATTCCGACAAGCTTACCTAACACAACAGATCACAAAAGTGGTTCTATTCCCTAAATTGAATAATAATAATAATAATATTT
>NW_022725458.1:0-1176 GCF_011630105.1 Anneissia japonica
TCAATCACCAGAACCTGTTGTTTAAAGTACACAAGTATGGCCACTACAGGGTAAAATGTTCTTACTGTTATGCCTTTGAGAATTTTGGCGGGGACAGGCCTTGCATGGAATTCAACCTTCTCTTCATCGGTCTTAGGCTGGTCTGGTTCACGCTCCTGCACACGCTTGCCTGTGTGAAACGAGAACCCGATTGGCTTGGTTGGCTCCTTGTGGTTGGTGACCTTCACGCCAATGTTGATGTTGCTCATGACCCGTGGATTCACAGGATTCGCCTTGAATTTATAGCTAAACAAACAACAAAAATTTATTAAATTTAGGAATAGTGCAGTAAAGATAAAAACACAAGACAATATTAATTGATGAAAGTTGCAGACATTATTAATACTAACACCTTTCAACACCTGTTATTTCCTTTCTCACGGTCATATCGTTAAACTACTAATCCACCGAAGCAAGTAAAATAAATATGAGTTTAAGGACAGGAAGTTCAAGTGAAATACATAAAATTTAATAAGTAAGAATAATAATGAAATCCAGTAAAATATATTGATGATTAATAAAAAAAAACAACATCAAATAAATTTATGACTCATTAAACTTACTACAATTGTAGTCATGGCCAAAATTTGCTCTTGAACTTGCACAATAAATTTCAATAAAAAACGTACTTAAGGTAAGTTTGTGCATTAAAAGATACACTGTTGGTTTTCAAACGTTAACGTATTACAAAAGCTTTTGATTGAAAAATAATATGAGAAAATATTGTGTTCGACAATATAATACGTTTAAATTCTTTGCATAGGCCGTAGCCAGATTATTAAATTTTATTTGACAAAAGCATGTGACATGGTCACCAAAAATGGTAATGATGACATCACATAATGACCATATATAGGCACATCATGACCATATATAGACACATCATGACCATATATAGGCACATCATGACCATATATAGACACATCATGACCATATATGTCATTCATGCTTGTTTTGGCATGGCAAGCCCCATATAGGCACATCAATGACTATATATGCAGCCCTCAAAATTAGGGATAAAGCACGCCGGCAAAAAATCGCCGACGTTAAAAAATTTACGCCGGTCCTACATCGGCATTTTCAAAAAGTTGTCAAGTACTAGGCCTAAACCTAGGCTAGTACTAAGTACTAGCCTAC
>NW_022725459.1:0-573 GCF_011630105.1 Anneissia japonica
CCATACACGGTATTCTACCCAGCAATTTGGTGGTCAAAATTGTCGCGGATAATCCAGATGGAAAGATAATTAGACTAGTGTCCGAGCGGTTTTAGAAAGTGTGTACCGGTGAATTAACTGGTGAATCGCACGGATATTTTTTCGCTCGAACGGGCCCTAAGTCAACCTGTTAGTTAGTTAGTGCCTGATATTTGAGAGTACAGTCTCTATTATACTTTCTAGTATTGAGACGTGCCTTAACTAAATCACCTCATACTTTTGGAGTTTCTGATTGGATCATAGAGAAATTCATTCTCTATGACTTAGTAACTTGTTTACCAAAAAGGTGCTAATTAAGATATATTAGAAACTTCTAGACTTAAAACTGACAATCATGGAATCATAATGTGAGAAAGGCCAAGTCCAATTGACTAGGGTAAAGTTATAAAATGACCAATTGTTGGATTAGATTATCTGTATACTCTTAAACTGTTGACTATTAAATCTGTCAAGTCAATTTCAAATATTTAACAGGTGAAGGGGCATCGATAATATACAAATTCCAATTTTTAGATAAGTTAATATTATTGAACC
>NW_022725460.1:0-1766 GCF_011630105.1 Anneissia japonica
GATGCAATGATTGTCCCAATTCTAAACTGTTTAACAAGTTTGTTGGCTGGTTTTGTCATCTTTTCAATCCTTGGTTACATGGCCAAACAACTCGATATGCCAGTGGAAGAGGTAGTAGAACAATGTAAGTAAATAATAACAAACTAATTATTACATTTTAGAAAGATGTGCAAAGTACAATGTAAAATACTGAAGTATATAGATATTACATCATATCAAATCACATTATTGCTAGCATTAACAACAATAGAAAAATTATTAAAAAAATAAAAATAAGTAGGAACAAGAAAGCATTACCTTTACATGCATGCATGTTTACATATCTTAAGAAATAAGTGAGGTTAATTAATTACTTGTCCAAACATTGGTTAATAGAGAAAGTCTAGGTATGTATGTTTCAGGAAGTTATCTTGTATATTTTTTTCCTGTATTCATGTTTATTTTTATCCTATATTTGTTACATATCAGGAAGCAGACAAACGTTATTACTACTGTTGTGAGGCTTTTCAATCTCTGTCATCAGTTTCTTGTTCCTTTTTCAAGTACAGAATGATTTTATTTTTTCCAAAGAACGGATTTCAGAGGATAATTTTGACAACCCTGTCTAATAAATCTCAAATATTTTGCCTTTGTTATTTCAGCTTTTGGATTAGCATTCATTGCATACCCAGCAGCGGTTGCCAGCCTTCCTGCCGCCCCTGTATGGGCATTTCTCTTCTTTTTTATGCTTCTCACCCTTGGACTTGATAGTCAGGTAAGCAGTCTGTCTGTTGTTTGAAAATATCTTTAATCTACGATTTAATACTTGGTAAAACTTGGAACAAATTCCAGGATTTTACTTGTGTACTGGTATATCCAACTGATCCTCAGTTAATCCTACTAATCCATGATTAGTATCTTGAAAATATGGATTAATGCTTTCAAATTTATAAACCATAGTTAATCTTAGTCTGTGTTGGGAATTTTTTATTTCATGAATCAATGCTGTGGAATTAATGAGTGAACATATTTTATTAGCACTTAAAATAAACCACAGACTTATGTGTTCTAATTTTCTTTCTACTCAGTTTGTTATTGTTGAGACGATAATCACTGCAATCGTTGATGAGTATCCAAAACAATTGAGAAAGAAGAAGATGTACGTCCTTGGCGCTTATGTCTCATTCAGTTTCTTTCTAGGATTATTGTGCGTCTCTCAGGTACGTGAAAAGTAGATATATATGGATACTATGCTTTGTTTTATATAGTGATGTTAATCTATAGACTTGGTCTGTTTTGCTTGGGAATGAGAAGCATACATTCAGTATTTAGGTTTACTTATGACTCACAAGCTTATGAAAAAGCATTATTATTTCTCTGTACCTCATGCTCACTTATTCTCTATATGCCATGAAATGCACACTATTAAGTATACTTACTTAAGTGAGCTCTTCTCCCCTTGTAAACAAAACAAGCACTTGTTTCAGATACGCTGTAAAAAAGTAGCATAAATTCATCAAAAATTAATTCCAGTATAAATTTAATGACAAGTGTGCTAATTATATAACGATTCTCATTACAGGCCGGTAATTACTGGGTGCAACTGATTGATTCATTTGCCGCTGATCCGATCCTCTTGTACGGTCTCGGGGAATGCATCGGAATTGCATGGTTGTATGGTGTCAAACGATTTACTAATGATATTCGTACTATGATCGGTAATCGCATTGTTGATTCAATATTTTTCAACTGGTGGCGAATTAACTGGCAATTTATTACGCCAATTA
>NW_022725461.1:0-526 GCF_011630105.1 Anneissia japonica
CGTATAATTAATATAAGTACGAAAATACATGACAGAGGTTGACGTGTTACAGAACATAAAATATATATTTTATTGAAAACCGTATATTTCGTCCTGTCCTCAGGACTTCTTCAGCGATAATGAAATGTACAGAACTATTGGCATCATTATAAACATAGCAAGCATAAAGGTTACTAGGTAGAGGCGGAGCATAAACCCCGTTAAAAGTCGAATAAATCGATCCTATACATAGTAATTGCAACAAGCATCATATAGACTATAGAAAAAGACGAGCATAAATACAAGCAATTATCACGCACAGAGTCTAAGCATAATATAGTTAATATATTAAAGGGGCACGGGCCCTCAAGCCCTCCCCCACCCCCCTAGATCCGCCACTGGCTTTATTATGAGTTTAAGTTCGGTAAAAGGGCGATCTTTCAATGATGTAAAGCCGAAGGCCAGAGGACTGGTTGAAAATTTCTTTTGAAATAAACTAGTGTTCTAGAGTCCATGACTCGTCGCTTTAATTAGTTGTTTCAACGCC
>NW_022725462.1:0-958 GCF_011630105.1 Anneissia japonica
CGCTGTTCTTGGGCGAACGCGAGACCCGGCACGGAGGACCTGAAGCTGACGCTGGGAGCATCGAATTCGAACCACGTCAGCCGCGCCAGGTGGGAACCGGCGTTCGCCAGGGCGAACGCCAACTTCTCGTCGTCGGCGACCTCCGGCACAGCGAACGAGAACGTTTTCGCCGGATACGCAGCTGCGAACAGTCTGACGTCCTCGTCGGTGTCGCATCGCGATCCCAGAGACGAGTAGCCGTCGTGCTCCGGAACCGGAAAACTTGGAATCCACCTCCTCAGGTAGGCGACGAACTTCCTCTTCCTGTTGCCGTCCACGCGTTTCTCCAACTTTTCAAGGAATGAATCCACACCCTCCACGGCTCGCGTGATCGTCCGCGGACGGTGCAGGTACAGCGGTGCCAACGACTTGAGGAGATCTCCTCCGGTCAACTCTTCGTCTCCTCGCTGCCAGCCGGCGCACAGACATCCGACGACGGCGTCGAAATCTTCGAACAGAATCAGTCTCTTTCCCATCTCCTTGTACAGGGTGGCTCGGAGTCTCGGCAGATTCCGCAACTCGCCATCCAAGTCGATGCGCTTACCGTCGAGAAGATCGTGACGTTCCAGTCCCAATCGTTGCGCTTCCAAAGACAGCGTCGTCACCGCTTTTCGTCTCGAGACGTCGCTTAGGAATTGCTCCAGCACTTCCTCTACTGCCTTCTCCGACGAAGAACCTCTCGCCTCGTTGAAGAAGCACCGCAGCTTCACTGCTTCGAACGAGTAAGGCGCGCGTATGCCGCTGACGAACGCCGCCAAGTCCCACAGCAGTGCCGAACGGATGCTCGGTCGCGCACCGGAGTACGACGAGGAAGAAGAAGAAGACGACGATGAGTATGAGAAGATGCTGGCCAACTCCTTGGCAACGGAGACGACGGACGACGGTGTCTTGGAGTGCCAGTTGTACTGATCGATTCCGG
>NW_022725463.1:0-897 GCF_011630105.1 Anneissia japonica
AATTTACTAGCAGTTTAAAACTGAAATGTAAAAAAATGCTTACAGAACTTGAAAAGGCATAACAAAATTAAAATTAAAATAGGCCTAGATAGAAAAGAATAGTGATTTCTTTCATATCAAAATAATCAAATGAAGAATGACAAAAAGAAGACGATAACGACTTTCAAATCTCTTTTATACATATGGTGGCTCTGAAAAGAGCCGTTTGGTTTGAGAAGATAGATGGTTAAAAATCTACTTGGACTTGGCCTGGGTCTTCTTTGGCAGAAGTACAGCCTGGATGTTTGGCAATACACCTCCCTGTGCGATGGTCACACTTCCGAGAAGACGGTTTAACTCTTCATCGTTACGGATGGCAAGTTGGAGATGACGGGGGATGATTCTGCTCTTCTTGTTATCACGGGCAGCGTTGCCAGCTAACTCTAAGATTTCAGCAGTCAAGTACTCGAGTACGGCAGCCATGTAGACTGGGGCACCAGCACCGACACGAGATGCATAGTTACCCTTTCGCAAGAATCGGTGGACACGACCGACTGGGAACTGAAGTCCAGCACGGCTTGATCGGCTCTTAGCCTTTCCTTTAGCTTTTCCTCCTTTACCGCGTCCAGACATATTCACTTATAACTTCGTTGACGAACAAGATGAAATTGATGAGTTTATCGACCAAAGCCGCATTATAAAGGCATTGCTGGGCTCATAGTGTGGCAGCATTTGATAAGCTTTTACCATTCTGACCAATCACGGAAGAGTATTATTCTTAATACAAAACTGAGTACGGGTACAAACAAGTGCTGAATCTTCGGTCCGCTTTACGATTAAAAAAATATTTTCTACATTTCCTTCATATTTTGTATTCCCATAAACAGAAGAAAAAGGTACAAATTGACAATGATTCTA
>NW_022725464.1:0-514 GCF_011630105.1 Anneissia japonica
TTGATCGATTGTCTTCCAACTTTGAGTATGTTATAACTGAGACAATTTTACATTTTGATGATGTCATCATGACAAAAAAATTGTTTTTTCTGACCCCCACATCTTTCTTTCCTCAAAACGTTGATGAGCCCATATCATCTTAACCATTCGTCATTTCTGAATCATATTAAGTGAGGATAATCTTCAGGTCAAGGTTGAATGTCATGTTAGACTAGAAAAAAAATCTGAAAAAAATGAGTTAGGGGGAGTGGAATGTTAGAAGCAATCCACATAGCCAGATATCCTAATTAACCCCTTTTGGTCACCCTAAGCCCTGTTGACACTTGATTTTACTCCTTGTATACAAATGGCGGCCATTTTTCAAAATGGCCGCTAAATTTATCTAAAATGTGCATAAAATTGAAACTAAATAAGCTACAGATATGATTTTGGTGTCTAAACTCATAATTTCTAGACATATAAAAACTACTGTCACTCAAGCCAGAATGGAACATAATTAAAAAATAGGTCTAAA
>NW_022725465.1:0-638 GCF_011630105.1 Anneissia japonica
GTCGTTATGTATAGGCTTTAGAAACACTTTATTGGAGAAAAAGGAAAGTCCACCTATCCCAGCTTACTTATCTTAGGTCTTTATCAATATAAGTGAGAAACTGAGCAAAAAGTAGACACGTGTGTATAGGCCTGGCTACGGATACAGGAAATAGGCCTTGGCCTAAACAATGCGGTATACAAAATAGAGTGCTGCCTTTTAATTCTCACAAAATAGACTGTACTTAAATTGCAAAATGGCGGCTACACAAATAAATACAGATTATTTAGCGGGCTTCTTGTAAGCATCTTTCTTATACTAATTACAGTCTATTCATATACCATGATTGTTTATTCCTTTTTACTACCCCACCCTTGCGTACCATGCTGTGCTCTTTTTATAATGTACAATACAAACACTGATAGATATACAGTGCTCGGATAGGAATATGATGTTATAATCGTATATCAAGCCATAGCCCTTCAACGAAAAGTAGATTAGGTTTAAACACTTAAGATTTAATAAGTAGACATCTATTAGAAACGGATAAAATAAAAGACTGTGTCAAATGGTGGATTATAATATTTCGGAAATACGTCCATATTCAGTGTATCACAAAGATTTGGTTCACTCACAACCTGTTTTAAAGTGACATATTA
>NW_022725466.1:0-6194 GCF_011630105.1 Anneissia japonica
ATGCAGGTGATCAATAATCAGGTAATCATCATGCAGATTTTGCAGGTGATGATAGGTAGGCGATCATTATGCAGATGATTATTATGCAAGTGATTACTTCAGTTGGTGATCATTATGTTGTGTATAATTTATCAGATAATCATTCATAGCAGGTGATCAGGTGATAATTGTGCAGGTTTTATAGGTGATCATAAGCAGGCAATCATTATGCAGGTGACCAATCTGTATGTGATCATTATTCAGGTGATCATTATTCAGGTGATCATCATGTAGTTGATTTTATTGGATGATCGTTTATTAGATATGCACCCTTCAAAGCAAAATGTCACGGAACAGATATCTCAAAAACTAATTGACTTATCTAAGTGAGACTTTCTTGCGGAGATATGCTTTCTACTGAGTGCTATTGTTATTGTTTTCTATGTCACTATCAATTTGTCCAACATTATCATCATCAATATTTTCCCGTATTACTTTCTGTAGAAGGATCATCCTAATCCTGGACAAAGTTTTCAGGGAGCTCACCGGACAGCTTACCTTCCAAATAACCCTGAAGGGAAAGATGTAGCTAAGCTCCTGAGAAGGGCGTTTGATGCTAAACTCGTATTTACTGTCGGAACATCAACAACATCTGGGTGCTCAAATGTAGTTACATGGAACGATATTCATCACAAAACCAGTGTACATGGTGGACCGTAAGTATTGATTTTCTCAAAGCATCACACACTCTACATGGAATTTAAATTAAAAATAAGTTTGTTAATGACTACCATGTTCCCCTTTCCCATTTCTTTTTCTTATCTCTTTTTCTCAATTTTTTTGGGCCCTAGCCCCCATATCTTGCCGCACCCTGGATCTGCCCCTGTTACACAACCTTGCCATCTCATCAACCTAATTCGATAGGGTAAACTAGGAATTTGGTGATAAATCTCTGGGTAGACAAATCTTTGTTATAGCTAATCAAGTACCTGAAGACATTAAAGAAAAATACTTAAGAGCGAGACAAAAGCTCAAATTATTGAATATTTTTACTTACTTTACTTGTCCTCTTCAGGCCTCATGGCCCATAAGGCTGCTGTGACGGTTCTCCAGTCGTTTCTATCCATGGTGACTTGTTTTGCCTGGTTCCATGATCTCCATCCTAGGTGTCCCCTCTCTTTCTCCAATGTCCTCCACCAGGTAGTTTTCGGGCACCCAATTCGCCTCCTTCCTTCCGGTTTCCATGTCATTGCTGTCATACAGTGATTATTGGTGTCCATCTTTAACACATGGCCAATCCATTTCCATCTTTTAATTTGTGTTTTTTTGCTTATTCTTTTCATGTTTGTACATTCTAGCAGATTTTCATTTGATATCACATATGGCCATATGTGTGTTTATGTCATCTCCTCCTCCTCCTTGTGTACTGACTGTTGCTCCAAGATATGTGAATTTGTCCACCTCCTTTAGCTCCTCTCCATCTATATTGATTTTGCTGTTTGAT
Source organism: Anneissia japonica (assembly GCF_011630105.1). Lineage (NCBI taxonomy): Eukaryota > Metazoa > Echinodermata > Crinoidea > Comatulida > Comatulidae > Anneissia > Anneissia japonica. The sequence goes on from NW_022725466.1 coordinate 1,484, forward strand.
TTACTGTTGATTTTGAGAACTTCTGTTTTTGTCTTATTAATTTTAAGGCCAGTTCTGTTAGAAGCTGGGTTCATCTGATTTATTTTTTTTCGCATGAATTGTGAAGTTGGTGAAATTAAAGCCACATTGTCTGCAAAGAGATCGAGATCTTCCAGCTTTTTCATAAATTTCCACCGTATTCCTGTTTTGTTTCCCTCCGTTGACCTATTCATGATCCAATCTATTACAAGTAAGAAGAGAAATCCTGACATCGCGTCACCTTGTTTAACTCTTGTTTTGACTTTAAACCATGCTGTTTCCTCTCCTCCTTCCAATACTGTACACTTATCGCATATAATTTTGAATATTTCTTCGAGCCATGCTGTTGTGACGTTTATATCTGCTCTTAGTAATTCTGCTGTGATCTCATCTTTTCCACCTGATTTGCCTTTTTTCATCTTTTTCAGCGCTTCTTTAATCTCGGCTTGTGTTATGTAGCCTGTGTTTATTCCTTCAATTTCGGTAGCATCAACGAGTTCCATAACTGGATTCATTGGGAGGGGACGGTTTAGAGTTTCCTCAAAATGTTCTTTCCATCTTCTTTTCCTGTCTGACTCCTTTGTCAATAAATTACCATCTTTATCTTTCACTGTAGTTATATGTCTCTTTCTATCGTTACTCAGTGTCTTTGTAATTTCATATAATTCTTTCATTCTTCCCATTTGTTGCTGCTTTTTATACTGTATTTGCCAGGTCATCTGTCCACTTTCTCTAATATCTTTTCTCATATTCCTTTTCACTTCCTTGTCTTTATCTCTGTATCTCCCTAACAGATCCTCCTTAATCCTTCTTGACTTGGTCTGTTGTATATCATTCTTCAGTTTTCTTCTCTCCTCAACCAGTATCCATGATTCTCTTCCGACCCACGGTTTCTGTCCTTTTCTCTTTTAACCCAGAACCTCTTTTGCAGTCCGTGTATAAGTGTCCTGAAATTCTTGCCATCTTCTTTCCATATTATTAGAACTATCCAAATCCACACTGTCTAGATCATGTAGAGCATCGTAGCGGTTTGTAAGTTTTATGGAAAACTGTCTCTTGATGTTAGGTATTTGTAATTTGACATAATCAAATCTTCTAGGTGACTGTGCTTGTTGTTTTCTTTTTAATTTTATTCTGATCTTTGTGCAAACAAGTAGATGATCGCTAGCAATGTCTGCCCCTCTCATTACCCGTGTATCTAGTATTGATGTTGTGTGTTGTCTGCTGACGAGAACATGATCTATTTGATTGCGTGTCCTATCCCCAGGTGAAATCCAGGTCTCCTTGTGGATGTTTCGGTGAGGAAATATGGTTCCTGTGATAGCAAGGTTATTGAGCCCACAAAAGTCCCACAAGTTTATGCCAATTTTCGTTACTACTACCGATTCCATGTCTTCCCATAATCCTTTCTAATCCATCGTTGTCATCACCTACTTTGGCGTTCAGGTCTCCCATCACAATGAGTATGTCATGTTTGGGTATCTTGTCAGTCATCGTCTGAAGTTGTTCGTAAAAGATGTCTTTAACTTCTTCCTCTGCGTCGTTAGTTGGGGCATACACTTGTAATATAGACAATTTCAAAGTGTTTGTGTAGAATCTTCCATAAATTATCCTTTCATTAATTGGCTTCCATTCTAGTAAAGACTTTTCTGCTTTTCTTGACAACATTAAGGCCATTCCTTGTTGGTGAAATCATCCTCTCTTCCAGAAAATATAGCAGTCTCCCCACTTGTCAGTTTCACCTTCCCAAACCCGGGCCATCTACATTCACTAATCCCCATAATGTCGATGCGATATCTGTTCATTTCCTTGGCTAACTGAGCTGATTTACCAATGCTGAATAATGTGCGAACATTACAGCATCCAATACTTAAAGTTTCTTTGGGCTTGGTCAACGAGTTAATCAGCCGCTGAGCGTCCTCTCGGCTTTGGCACAGTGGTGTCATACTTTCCATATACACAATGTCCTTGTACCAGGGGTATACGGACTGTCGCATTCCAAGCTCTATTTCCAGTTTCAACTGGTATTCTGTCACATACAGTTTCCGTAATCAATGGTGTAGTCCAACCTCCAATTTTACCCATGGAGGACCAGGTTTGCTATCTTTAGTCTGACCTCTACCCTCGGACCTATCCAGCATGGGAGACCCTTCCAGTAGCACTGCTACCGCTGGCTTAGCTCTTCGGGTCATTGGGGTACGGTTGCTACTCAACCACGACAAGGTAACAGCATAGGAGTAGTATTGAATATTTTACTGTGCATTTAATTGGTAGAAAGCTGACTTCTTTTGTTGTTTACTCTAGGTTAGGTAAACATTTGTTTCTTAACAGAATTTATGTATCCTGGATCAGAAAATAGATATTAAGTAATAAATAAATAATTATCATCACGTTCATATTCAATTCCATAAATTTTATTTTTTGGTGAATATAAATATAATAATAATAATATCATTCACATATAGTATATGTAATTGATAGTTGTATTTTTACTTTATCTTTAATAAAGAAGAGTGCTCTTCCTCTTGAGATCAAAACCTCATCTTTTGTCAGTATGTTTAAGAAAAAGTTAAAAACTTATCTCTTCTCCATCTCATTCTAAGTTTTTTGACACGCATGTAAAATGTTTGTTGTTGGTTTTTGTAATTTTTTAAAAACTTTTTTTTCATAATCTTATATTGCATTGTTAATTGACATCAGTATTTAATGTGCACTTTCATTATAATGTCATTGTCATAGCGCCACTGGGCATTGCATTCTGCCTTGGATATTGGTGCTATGAATCCTTGTTGCTTGATTGATTGATTATCTTTATTCATTCTTCTTTTCAGAGAACGATATGGTTATCCTGATCAGACTTACTTGAAGCGGGTAAAGGCAGAACTTGCTGCCAAAGGCATTGAGTGAGGACGCCATAGAGGTGTTTATCCAAAGCCATTGGTTGTGATCAGCAGTAACATACCTATGGGGGCTCATGGGAAAGTGGAGGGGGGTAAGGTTGCAGTGTAGTAGCTGAAGAAAGGAAGTGATATACTGTAATATGAATTTTAACTACTTATATCAAATTCCCAATGGGAAGGTGTCTGAGGCTTTCTCCCCCACCATCCACTGCCCATAGTTATGCAAAGGGTGGAAACAACTAATGGACAAATAAATACTTTATAGACAAACTGACAGACATAGATTTTGTTTATTTTATTTTATTAAAAGCAGAACCAGTCTGAAATCAAAGTATGAATGGATAGAATATTATTTGTTTTTTATTTTTAAAGTTTGTTCAATAGTACTTACAAAATGTATAAAAAAATAATGTAAAAGATTAATAACATTGCAACACATATTATTTGGTGTCATTATCTATGGCTAGATTCTTTTCATCATTTTGGTTTTCCTTATACAGCATTTAGCATGTATAATTCTATTAATTTTTTGTTCAGCATATAGCCTTTTGAAAGAACAAATAAAGCGCTGTTCTGTGGTGGATCCTAGGAATGGCAAAAACGGTAACTCCCTCCTCTCCCAACCCAGGCAGCCTACAAAAGATCACTAAACAAGTTTCAAATCAGCACTGTTAGACAATTGCCTTGTGTATCCTGTTTATAAAACGTGTGTAATGAACGCTATATGGTTTATATATGCTCATATTATTATCATTATTATTATTAGTTTTAGTATTATTAAAATGGGTAATTAAACACATTTTGTATTTTCTAAGTCATTTCAAACTAGCTACAGGATTAGAACTAGCTATAAGGTTAGAACTCTACACCCTCAAAACCATTGCAAAACTGGTTTGAGCTCAGCACCGTCGAGTGATTTTTCATATTTGTTTTTTATTTCATAATTTTGTATATATATTATTATTTTGTTTTTTCTTTCTAATTTCAATATCAGTTTTAAATGTCAATGAGGAAAAACCCTATGTTGTTTTACAAACAGACATAGTAAGTCTTGTTATTTCTATTAATATAATAATTCCTAGAAATTCTATACCTATTATGCAATCCCTCCTGGATAACTTAAATGAATGGTGTTTTCTTAATCAGATGGTACCCAAACCTTCTAAATGTCACATCCTTACTATAAATTTTTTGTAGCATAAAACTCCTGAAATGATTTTGCCGAATTTTACCCTAAATGGATCAGTACTTGATGTAGTTGATCATATCCGATTACTGGGTGTAATTATTCAAAGTAATCTTAAGTGGGATCTCAATACGGAGAATATTGTCTCTAGAGCCTCCAGACGTTTATTTTCATTATGTATACTTAAGCAAGCTAATGTCGCATGTGCAGATTTAATCACTGTGTACGTTTCATATATAAGACCGATTTTAGAATATGCTGCACCCGTTTGCATGGTGCTCTGTCTCGATCCAATTGTATGGCTATCGAAAGAGTCCAGAAAAGGGCATTTCGCATTATTTTAGGGTTTAATTATGTTAACTATGATAATGCTCTTTCAATTTTTAATATTCCCTCACTCGAGAAAAGAAGAGAAACACTTACACTTGCTTTTGGCAGTAGTTTGTTGAAATCTGTTGTTTTCAGAGATATGCTACCCTCTTATCATAAACCCTCTAGAACTTTGAGATATACACGCCTGCTTGAAATACCTAAATCTAAGGCTGAGAGATATAGTAAATCACCTATACCCACATTTGTCCATATTATCAATAAGCATCATAATCCA
>NW_022725467.1:0-977 GCF_011630105.1 Anneissia japonica
AGAGTGTTAAATGAATACTTAAATAACTTATACAACAAGTACAAGTCAGAAAATATTGAAAATCAGTATGTTTCATTTACGGCTTTCCAACGCATTCGCCGCAGTCAACCTCATATCAAATTAATTCAATACTCGTCTAGAAGCATTAGCTTATACCAAAGGCACCAAAACATGGCGTTGAAGTTAAAAGCCATCAAAGCATTTGGTGTGGTAGGCAACACAAATCTAGATGAATTCATCAATAGCAATCATGATGCTGCAATCCATAAACACAAAGGAAATTTCGATTAATGTACCGTATACTTCATGATGATGTTGTCAAGTTTCTTTCCCGTGATGACAATTCAAGAATGTTGCCAGGCAAAAAGGATGCAAAGAAATGCAAAATAGGAAATGTGAAAACCCAGGTTAGAGTGTTAAATGAATACTTAAATAACTTATACAACAAGTACAAGTCAGAAAATATTGAAAATCACTTAAAAAGTGGCCTAAGAAAAATGATTCAATTCACTATGAGGAATGGGGAAGGGGAGAAAACATAGCAGAAAAAGACCAAACTTCTACGTCAAGTTTTAATAACAAATGAGTTTGCCGACTATTTCCAAAAATAAACCAATGAGTTTCGCAAGCACACAGAACGCGTTAAAGAACAATATCTGGCCGTCAGCTCTTGTAAAGCAAATTTACAGAAAGATGAATGTCTTATTCAGATGGATTTCGCGGAAAATTATACATGTATACCTTTGGATGAGGTACAGAGTGGTTATTGGAATCAAGAGGTGTATTATGGTAGCCATCTTAAAATCCCACATAATTTCCTGATGAATTGCATGATACTCTCTGATATTAAAAACATGGTTAAAGATGTGATTGGCTGTACGTTACTGTAGATATGAAGATAATGACATAACCAACAATATTTTGGCAGCCATCTTGAAAACAAATATCGTGGCCATCTGACATAAATTCTGATGATT
>NW_022725468.1:0-1358 GCF_011630105.1 Anneissia japonica
ATCCACGCTTTCTAGTCAAAACGGCAATAAGTCAAAATGGCATTGGCAATGACCAAACAGAAATAAACCAAAACGGCAACACTGTTTTAATCATAACGGCCAAAAAGGCCACGGTGTATGGAGTGACGAAGGTGCGACCGCGATTCTAGAACTAGATTTAGAAGGTAAAGCAGTACAGGTATACCATTTGTTAAACACGTACTTACATTGTGCTAGAACATTAGTTTATTAACAATTATTCTTATTAGTATTTTATTACTAAATTATAGATTATTACAGTATCAATTGGGGTTATATTTCTCTTTTACAAAAACAACAAAAATATTAATATGTCAATTGGTTTCAGACACGTTTATTGTGTTTCCATTTCCATCATGTTTATAAAATGCTTAATAAAATAAAGATTTATAAAACAAGTTTCCATGTGACCATAAAATGTTCTGGTCATCATGCTTATAATAAATACCATATATGAAAATATACTGAATGATATGATAAAAGAAGAGGAAAGAAACATTCCCACAGATAGGTTCCCACAGTACTCTTGAGGTGAAGCTGACACAAGGTTTGTATTTTCTTCTTTGTTTTATTTTATTATGTTAATGGCCGCTTCAGACTTCGTTCTATATTTAATAAGACAGAAAAATTCACTCGCTTCCCAGGCCAATTACCTGTACAGTAGTGCTCTGAAATCCTTTACCATCAACTGCATTTGACACGCGATTAAAACGCGATGAAAATTCGAGGGCAATATTCAGCGAGGACATGCTCAATAGATTTAGAATGAAACGTAAGCAGTGTGGAATGCTGGAAAACTTTGCAATTAACGGTAACTCAGCGGTCTGCCATGGTTGAAGCCAATTGAAAGGCAGTAACAAAAATGGGTCATTCTGGTGCAGGGAAGCGTAGCGAGCTGTTTAGAACATATGGATTCAATTTTCTCAATAAATAATATAGGGCCTCTCATTCAAGTTGTTAGGTTTAAATTACAGCTTACCTTGAATTTGTCACTAACAAAACATTTTAAGACAATGTTATATAATAGTTTTAATAACACACATTATTATTTTCTAATTTCTAAATTTTCTGGTCTATTTTCAGTACAAGTTGAATTTTAGCATAATGCGCTCCTAATTTAAAGTCGATGATGTAACATGAATTGCCTTCAGATATACCGCGATCATTAGTGGACTCGGTGCTGAAATTACCCTATTTTACTTGTAATGAGGGCCTATATACATAAATGATATTAATATCATGTCTTTTTCTCAAGCCTGGTCCTATAATAATTTGTAGTTCTAACAAAATCTGTAATGTAACAAGTTAAACTGTATTACTGTATAAATTAATACTCATTA
>NW_022725469.1:0-878 GCF_011630105.1 Anneissia japonica
CTGGGTAAGAAGAGAAAAGAACGAGGGGAGTGGGAGGGAAAAGAGAAAGAAGGGGAAAGAAAATGAAAGAAAAAGGGAAAGAAAAAGAAAAAGAAAAAGAGAAGAGAAAAAATATAGACAAAAATAAAATGGAAGATATAATGAACAGATATCACAATACCCGGCAACCCCTTCTCCACTTCAAAAAGTGTCCATATCGCATTTGATCTGGGGGGAGGGGGTGGTGGGGTATCACACCGGGTCATAAATTACTAACTGGGAAAATTATTACCTTTTTCCCCTCCACCTGACCCAAGAACCCTGTTACGCACCAGGTACAGTCTTATTGACGTATTAGCCTATATCCTATTCTTTCATTGTATTAATATATAAGTTAATCATTCTTATACATTCCTATATGTTAAAACGGTAGACATTACAAAATAACAAGAAATGTAGGCCACAACCTACAATCAACCACTACCGTAATATGGTGTAATACTATTAACGATTTAGAGTATTCCTACATGGTTACTGTGTGCATAGCACAACATCAGTACGTTAACATAGACATATACTTTTAAAGTATAATTTATGAATGATTAGTTATAGGGCTAATATCCCTATAACAAATTATTCATAAATTATCTAACTAATAACTGTAACTGTTGTAAGTGAGGTATGGTTTCTACAGACCTATCTGAAAAAATACTGCCTTTTTAATCCTTCTAAATATGGCTACCAGTCATTGTTACATACTGAATAATAATAATAATAATAATAATAATAATAATAATAATAATAATAATAATAATAATAAAATTACACTTTTCCAAAAATGGCAGCACACAAGAAAGTGGCGCAGTCAAACTTAAACTACTGAACAAAGAGGAAAACAA
>NW_022725470.1:0-7491 GCF_011630105.1 Anneissia japonica
GCTGCTTCGAGGGTCCGGTTTGAAGCTGTCCGAGAGCGTGAGCTTTCCGTCGTCCTGGTCGAGCAACCTTTTGATCGAACGGCCATTTGAGTAGAGCGTCGTAGTCTCCTTTCATGACGACGAAGAACATGGAAACGTGCGTCCCTTTGCCCATTCCGTCGCCGTTCACATAGATTCGGGCGGACATCTTGTATCCGAACCGACCGGCGTAGAAGGGTTGACTGTAAAGGGACACGATTTTGCCTCTGTCCGCTTCCTGCTTCCTCCTACGCACGGAATTTATCTTCCACATCAGCACGCCGTCGTAGCTGGCTGTTTCCAGAATCTGAAAAAGCAAGTTCTGTTCCGACAGCTGTGCGGATTGGATGTCCATTTCCTTCTGCATGTTGGAAATCTGTTGTTGCGCGGGTCCGCGGAGTATTCCTCCTCCTCTTCCCCAGTTCCACCGATGGCTCCCATTTCTTCCACCTTCTTCGTCAACGCTGTCGTCGATCCGTGCAACAAATCGACCGTCCTTCGGATGTCTTCGTTCGCTTTTATGTCTTTCTTCGCCGTATTTTCCAAAGTTTCAATATTGTCCGCTTGCCCCGCCAGTAGTTTCTTCAACGAAAGAGAAAAAACATTTCATTAAAATTTCAAAGCGATTCGAGGCTAAAGAAAAACAAATAATAAATATCAAGCTGCGGTTACCTGCAATTTACCGAGACGATCGTCTTTTGATTTATGCGTCAGCTTGATGGATGCTATCTGCTTCGCAAGTTCTTCGTTTTTCTGGTGGTCCGCTTCCACCCGACTTTCCAGTTCGTCGACCCGGCCGAATTTTCGAAGTTGGATGTCCATTTGACTTTTCAGTTCGGCGACTTTGCTAACGGCTCCGGACAACTCGGCGTTTAACCGCGCTACCGCCATCACGGTCATGTCGAGATGGCTTTGGACTCCCTCTTCAGCGTGCTTTTCGATTTCCGCATTGACGCCCTGAAGTCGAAAAAAAAAATTCGTTGGTATTCTTTGCATAAAGCAATCTCGAACGAACTTTCATTGAAAAAAAAATTAGATATATAATAACCTACCTTGAAATCGCACCCGTAAAATTCGAATTTGCAGCATCTCTTCTGCCGAGAGCATCGTTCGTCCAGATGCGTTCTCAACTCTTCCCTTCGAACGTCATCCGCTCCGCAGTCGTTCGGACAAGACACCGTAAATTTAGGACAACTCCGTCGGTGTGCCTCGACGTCGCGATGCGGGAAGTGTGACTTAAAGAAAGTGCATTCGACCGAACGATGTTCGCACTCGGTTTCCAGATGTATCTGCAGATGCTTGCGTGGCAGCTTGGTCGCACACCCCCGCGATCGATGCATGCACGCGACGGGAAAGTAGTTGCAAAATTCCAGGTGCCGTCCGAGTTCTTTCAGCGCGAAAGTTTCCGAACACCCCCGATCCTTGTGGGGACAGTATATCTGAGCTTTCGACATTTTCCGGCGTGCGTGATGATCGGGTGCGATTTCCTCTTCGGCGAACTTTTCTTCGCAGTTCGGACAGAGTAATTTTTCCCCGCCGTCGCAGCCGGGCGTCCGTCCCTTGATGCAGGCTTCGCAAAGCCGGCAGCCGCACGGCGCCTGCACCGATCGTCGGACGGCGAGAAGACATACGCCGCACGTCAGATCATCCGACACGTTCCCTTCCACAAACGTGTAATCGAGTCCGTCCTCGTTCATCGATGTCGACGCGAGGCTGCTCATCTTGAAATGATAAGAGTATCGTACGAAAAAATTGGCCATTCTTATAATAGTCTAAGATGAGACTAAGGTCATCGGTTTTTGCGCTACGTCACACATTTCCTTTCAACTCGAAACCAATCAGAAATCTTCGTGATTCGAAGTACACATGACGTCATGTGTCATGCATCCTCGTTCATCCGGAAACCATACAGAAACCGTCGTGATTGAAAGTACACATGACGTCATGTGTGATGCATCTCCCACCAAATAAAAGGCTTATAAGAGGCGCTCTCGCCGAGTTTAAGACCACAATTTGCAAACATGAATAACATCAAGGAAATCACCGTCTCGTTCGTTTCTTTCAACGGTAACGTGCGGCTGAAGATACCCCCGAACAAGAACGACGAATACAACCTGTACATACCGACGTGCGTCGACGACGGTGACACTCGGGGAAGCTTCACGGTGCTCTCAAAAGCGACTTTGGACAGACAGACTGCGAATTTACTCGACGGAAGTTACATGAAATTGTGCCCCCCTGAGTCGGAACACTGTCGAATGCCTGAAAGAAGTCATGCTGAGGAACGAGATAAACATCTCGTCTAACGTTAAAAAATACCAGGTACATTCTACGACCGACGTCGTCGCTTCCGAAGTTGCGATCGAATACTACATGATAATCGGAAACATGCCGCTCCAGATATCGAGGAGATGCGTGGTCCACTGCGACGGAGACGACCCGTACCATCGAACCGTGGCCGAGCGTCGGATCGACGGAATCTCAGTCTCTCCGACAGAACAAGACCGTGCATCGACGAAGGATTGGATCTCCGCCGTTCTGGGGACCGGTCGAGTGGAACGAGATCGAGTGGCGGACGTTCTGGCGATCGCAAAAAACATGGTCTGATCCCATCCGGCGAAGGGCGAGACGGCGTATCTGGTGGCCGACGTTCTCCTCGAACTGTCCGGAGGACTTCGATTGGCAATCGCTGAGAACCCTGAAAGAGTCCGACTCGTGCAAGGTGTGCTTGGATGCGGTCTCGGACGTGTTCACCCTCCCCTGCCAACATCTACTGATGTGTCTATCCTGTTCCGGACGGACGGCGAGATGTCCGCTGTGCAGGTGCTTGATCGAGATGAAGATGTCGGAATGCCAAATTCCGGACGGCATCCGAGTGTACAGAGCGTGAACATTTTCTTTTTCTCTTATATATATTTTGTTTTCATATTGTAAATAAAAATGCAAACTGTTACATATATTTTGAATCATTAAAAAAAATGAAGAGAAACTAAAAAAATGCATTTTTTTTCCAATGTAGTTTATTGTATCCTTAGTCAACCTGGCATTAATGTCTTTGGAGAAAGTTATTCAACTAAAACAAAATAATAATAATAAAAGTGTGAGTATGGTATACCGGAAATCCGTCGTTTCGAAGACCAAAGTCATCTTGACGGTGTTGACGATTTTCGTCATCTCGGTATCGATAATCGTCGCCGTCACCGTATGGTCCGTACATTTCCGAGGTGCTGATTCGATCGAACCAAGCAGGAACGCGTCGTCGATCGCAAATGCGACCGCGGGTTTTGTCGGGTGACGTTCGTGGCTCTGTTGATCGCTACGGCGGTGACGTTGCTCGCGCTCTTGGTGCAAAGGCCGAAAGATAGGTGCGACGACCACCTGTGCGGCGGCGGCGGCGGACGTGGACGATTGGAGCAAGACGGTGCGTCCAAGTACTGCGTGTGCGACGACGGATTCGCGGGGCCGGTGTGCGAAAGGAAGATTGCGTCGCAAAAAGAACCCGTCGACTGTTCCGGCTGCGAACGAAACGGCGGTAGGTGCGTCTACTCGGACGCCAAGAACAGGCAGCACTGCGTCTGTCCCGTCGACCGTTACGGTGCAGTCTGCGAGCACCCCTACGCCGGACTGTCGGAAGCGATGTTAGCCTTCGCTTAGGCCTGTCTGTGAAACGATCGGCATGGGTCTGAAGCTAGCCCTGCTGGAAACCACGTTTAGGTGACTGCCGATAAGACCGTACTTTTGGATTTCCATCGTGACGGCGGCAGCCTGCTATCTTCTCAGCCACCTCATAGTCGCCGCCAGGGTCGTATTCGCCGGAATATGCAAGACGCTGTACGAAATCACGAAGTTCGTAGAACCTCTCGTCCTCAATCACGGTAGGAAGAAGAATCTGCGCGAGACCATGTACAAGTTTCAATCCTTGTGGCATACGGTCGACGATTGCGAGGGATTCGAAACTTGGTATCAGGTCGTAGGTTACGGCTTTCACCGACTCATCGGAAACGTGTTCTGCGACCGTCTCCGATGGTATCGCTCGATCACGTTCACGCGGTACGTCGTCTACTATCCGATCAAGTACCTGGTCTGGCAACCGATTCACGGCGACTGCTCACCGACGTACGAGGACGACGTCTGCTTCGGTTTCCACCTCGACCTCGTGTTCGACAAACACATGACGCTGTCTCTTATACACATCTAGATGTGTATAAGAGACAGCTTCCCGACTGCTTCCGGCACCGGCCCGGCGAAACCGATAGCAACATTAGAAATATTGCAGTCGTAATAAACATCGTAGCGGTCTTCGTCGTCACTCGATCAAACGCTAATCTTCATAGTGTATAAGTGTGTTTTCGAGGACACCGAGTTAACCGACCATGGATTTCTTCGCCCAAAATGAGTTGCGTTTGGCGCTGACGATAGGTCTTGTGGTCGCCGTATTGATCGTGAGCTTTTTCCTGCTAAGCTGCTGCCTTAAAAGGCGCATGGACAATTCAGGAAGCTAACGACCGTCGTGAAGGAGGGTCGAAGCTCGTACTACACCAACAGACTGTCCGAAATTCACTCTCGGACTACGCTTGTTTGAAAGTCGATAAAAAAAATACGAAAAAAAATTGTCACCTTGCCTCGATCTTTCTATGTTAGCCTGTCACTCGCTCATTCAACGTCAAGTTCGCAAACTTTCACACACTAAAAAAAACCCGACAAAGTTTTTATATATTTTTCCTTATCATTTATTTTTTTTTGTCTAAACCTGAAATACATGGGATCGACATCATTCCACTACAACCTTCATTTTTTCAAGGGTCGTGAGCTCGTCCGCGTCGAACTCGCAATTTCTCAGAACGATCTCCGAAACGACTCCGCGAAGGTTGTCGCTAGCCTGATCGGAGACACGTGCATCTCCTCCAGACAGAGGATCGGAGGCGAGTTATCGTCGCATACGCGCTCTCCGCCGTCTTCGTCTTCGACGACGGCGGAAAACCTCAACTTGCGACATCTGACCAACCGAACGTGCAGGAGAACGTTCCTCTTTCGAATCAGGGTCATCACGAAAGAGTCGATGATCGGCATGTCCACCAGAGTCAACCGTTGCGAGGAAGGCAAACCGAGAAGGTGGTTCGCGAACGTTTTCCCGAGTCGGTACCCCTCGTCCTCGAATCCGTTCATTGCGACGGATATCTCGTACGGATCGTGGTGAACCAGCTCGACCTGCACGAGTTTGAGGATCGTCACGAAATCCAAGACCGCGGGCTCCACTGTCATTGATTTTAAAACCTCGCGAACGCAATCTCTCCGTCTGGAGGCGCGAACGGCGTCGCTGTGGCAAGTGCGACATCGGTCGACACTCCGGTCGAGCCGAACGCGACTGGACATCTCGCCGCAGACGACGCAAGAAAATAACACGCATCGGCTTTCGGCGTGCTCTTCTTGCAATCTCCGCAAATCTCACGTCTGCATTCCGTTCCGTGCATGACTTCGTCCCAAAAATTGGAAATGTTGGATAACTGCAACCTGATCGCCGGTTCGTCCTTCTTCGCTTCTCTCGCTGCGTTGCACAGGTCGACGGGAACCTCCATCATCGTCATCCTTGATTTCTTTGAATTTTAAGCGCAGCGAACGGTATAGCGCGTTATGCAAGTTTGGAAGATGCTAATAATATTCACACAACAAACGTATAATTTCATTTTTTTAGTAATTTTTATTTTTCAATTCAACAGAAAGTTAAAGATATCAAAACTATAATAATTTAATGTCCCACAGCATGTTCTTGAGGGCTTCCATCGGATTCGAGAAGTAATAATGCATGTGCCGGAGATCTCTAGTCGCCTCATGCAGTATAAGAGTCATTCGGTAACAGACGTGGATGTCGCCGACGTTGCGAACGGCCAACAACAGATTTCTGATGGTGTCCATAGTCAAAAGAATGGTCTTCTCGTCGTTCGAATCGGGAAAGATGGCGTCACACCATCTTCTCAGATTGCAAACGGCGAATTCCAAATCGATGAGATTCTTAGCGGTCTCCCTGTACATACGCTTACGTGTTTTTGTAGCCAAATCGAAGGATTTCCGGCCGACTTCCTGATTTCGGTGGATGCCCAAAGCAACGTTGAGAATGGCATCGAGTTCGTCTCCTTCGTATCCGAAGATGTGTAGATAGTCGGGATACGTCGCCCTGGCTCTTCGCAGAGATTCGATGCAGGCGTTCATGTCGTCCGGGGAGTCGGCTTTCGCCAGGTCGGCCATCAGGATGTCGGCGAATTCTAGAAGAGAGGAATCCGGGTGTCGCCCTTTCTCGTCGTGCTCGACGCCACGAACGAGACTGCGAGTGCGATAGAACAGACTTTTGATTCTGTAAATATCGTCCTCCCTGCTCAACCTCTTTCTCTCCGCTATCTTTTCATTCAGCAACTCCTGTTCGGCGATGGTTTCGAAGCCGCACGGAAGCCGTTGGACGATCACCCTCTTGTTTCTGACTATCGGTTCCTGGTCGGATAGAGGTGTCTCGTTGTCTTCCAGATGCAGGACGAGCATCGACTCGTTTCTGTTCATGCCTCTTCGTTCCATGATGTTTCTCTTGGCGTCTCCGTAGGAATCCACATTATCGACGGCGTACTAGTCCTTTTCCGATTTGAACCTGTATTGAAGTCTGCGATCTACTTGGGACGACATCTTTTGCGGTATGTTTCCCGATCTCGAATCGCGGTGCACTTATATGCTAAAACAGTTCGCAGACGTCATCGAACTTTCGTGACGTCAAGGGTACCAGAACTTGTTCAGCCAATAGCGCGTGAGATGTTATCGATGACGAAGCCTCGAACGCCCTCACTCGCAACGTCATCGCTCAAAAAACACATGACGTCACTTCAGTGAAGTCGAGGGTACGCCAGCGGTCTTTGGACGGATGACGTTGCGTTTTCATCTTCTTTATCACTGCGAACCTGCGAAGGGTGGCACACCGTACAAAGAATTCGCCATGGAGAAGGACACGAAGACGAAGATTAGCGTATCCAAGAAATGCCGCAGCCGCCAAAATGAAGACGATCAGGTTAGATACTTCTTGGTTCGTGTCAGGTCCCGAAGGGAACCGAGAGGTAACCCTTCGCGACAGGTTGAGCGAGACTGGTTGGGATGGGTGGAGGGAGATCGAACGGGATGTGACCGACGAAGCTGAAGACGACGACAACGACGATATCCTGCCCACGTTGACGAACGGCGACTCGAATATATCAAGCTTTCGGAATTCGTCGCGACCGAGCAAGCTCGCCGAGCTCTGCGATCGGTAGTCCGCCCGAAACAGTGGATATTGATGGATTCCGACACTCTCGTCTGTTACCACGAGGAGGAAGGGAGCATATTTCTCACGGCTCACCGACTCCCCGCGTACGTGTACCGAAAACTGTGCTGCACGAATCCCGATCGCATCCGATTCGCGTTCGCGACAGCATCAGCCGCGGCAGTTGCAGGGAAAGACGA
>NW_022725470.1:7547-16055 GCF_011630105.1 Anneissia japonica
TAGATGTGTATAACTACAAGGTGCTGCTCACCAACCACACGGAATACGCGCATCCCGAGTCATACCGAAGAGCGCTGACGGCGAGCGCAAGGAAACCCCCATGGAGGACCACGGAACGACACAGGATACTGGTACTGCCCCAGCCGCGCCCTGCGCCGGACGTGCGGTTTTGCGAGATCTCCATGAGATCCGTTGACTTCACGACGGAAGCGAGAGAGAGGCTGCTTCCTTTGCAACCCGGCGAATCGGGTGCGTTTTATTTCGGCGAACCGGTCGTCAGAGATAAGAAAGGGGAAGAGACGGTACTCAGGGCAGGCGACGTCCTGATTTCGGCGGCCTATCGCAAGTTGTACTCCGATCTAGGGTGGAAGAACGCGCTCGAATTCCGGAAGTGCATGAACGCCGTGTACAGGTTCGCTCGATGTCCCGTCGTCAGAAACGATCTGGCAGACGGCGAGGTCGATTTTCACTTCCAGGCTCCCCTTCCTTATTCCTTAGGGGAAAAAAAGGTAGGATTCCTATCTTCAGTATGAACGTCATCGGTCACCGACGCGGCTGGCCACCTATGATGAAAGAATCGACGTTATGTTCGCTGATCTCGTCCTGCATCGCGACTTCACTCGTGGTGGACGTTCTTCTTCAGGCGAACGTGCATCCGATAGTCGATTGGTACGCGATATTCCTGCCCGCCTTCCTGTACGCGACGTTCTTCAAAGTCGGAGCGCCATCAAGTCTGGTATCGGCGTGCCGGCTGAGTCTCTGCGCGTCCGCCAACATTTCGTTCTTCACAAACCTGAAATTTCTGATCGGACCGTGCGGGGCATCGTATCTGGATCCGTTGCGGGAATGCGGTGCCGAAGGAACGGATCGCACCTGTCAACGAGCCGTGTCGGACGCTTTCAAATGGGATGCCGACCATCGTCGATGTCCGGTCGTGGAACTAGGAGGGACTGCCGGATCAATCTACTACTTCGTGCAGTTTGCGCTCGTCTACATGCCGACCGGAATAGCTCCGGCGATGCTGCACATAACCAATTCGTCCGATGGCTTTCGTAGCGGCAGCTGTTGGGGGTGGTACAGAAACGCGGGCATTCCGATCGTCGTGGCTACACTGCTTGTGGACGTGTTCGCAGGAGCGATCGTCTACCCTCTGTCTTCGGAATACGTGGTGCACGCGTTCGTGTTCGCCGCCGCGATCTCCAGGTACGCATCGCTCTCAGACGTGTGGGAGGCGGCGTCTCTGGCCAGCGTAGCGATCGCCAACGTCGACCTCGTCAGAAACGTGCTCGTCTACAAACTAGGGCCGTGCGCCTTCGACGGTCGGGACTTGATGGAGTGCGATACGTCCTTGGGCGACTGCTACGAAAACCTTCTGGACCTCAGCGCCAACAGCATCGACGCCGCCGACTGTCCGATCAACAAGGTCGGACGACACTGGGCAATCGTTCTCACCGCCTCGCAGGCCATCAGGTTCTGCGTCGTGGTCGTTCTCCAGAGTTTCCTGCTTTCGCGGAAAGGGGTCAGGTTGTTGCGATCCGGCGAAAAACGAGGCGAGAAGGACGAAGCCAACGACGACCACGACGACGACGATTCGAGCGAAAAGGATCAGGACGTTATTTTTCAAAGAGGATGTAACGTGTGACGTGATGTAATTTTACCTTTATTTTTATTTTTTGATTGTTTTACTTCAGTCGGATGCTCCTTATACCAAAAGGATCAAGTTCGACGACGAAAAAGACGACGACGCAAGCACCTCCCAAACTGTTGGCGTCGGCGACGAACGAAGAGAATCTGAGACCGCAGACGGCAAACGAAACCTAACGGAATCCTTTCCCGTGGACTCTCAACTTCCCGTCGACGACGAACGAACAGCCGGAGAAGGAAACCTCGCCGACAACTTTCCCGAGGACTCTCAACTTCCCATCGACGACGAACGAACAGCCGGAGAAGGAAACCTCGCCGACTACTTTCCGGAGGATTCTCAGCTTCCAGTCGAATCGTTGGACGAACAGGACATTTCCGACCAAGACACGGTCGTTTACGGAGACGAAGAACTGGAACAGCAACTGGACGACTGGCTGTTCTCGAAAATGTTGAAGTACAACCCGCCTTCGGAATAGAATAAAAAAAAATGTTCCGATATATTAAATACTAAAGAAAAAAGAAAAACACGAAATCTTATATTCTGTTTTGTCTTCAATAAAGTCTTTATTACAAAAAACAATATAAAGTTGCTATTGTGCATATTTGTCTTCATTCGAAATCAGTCTATTATCAGTAGGTTATGCAAAAAGAAATTATGCAGAGAACCGCTACATTTCCAAAATTTGAAGACGAGGAAGACAGGGTGAAAACCTTTCGCAACTGGCCGCACGACAGACCCGACGGAAGGTCGATGTCGGAAGCGGGGTTCTTCTACGGTGGTTTCGAAGATAACGCCAGGTGTTTCTTCTGCGGAGTATTGCTGTGCCGATGGGAGCCGGACGACCTTCTTCTTTCTGAACACGCCGAACACGGGAGTTCGTGCTTGTGGTTGCGGCGCAAGACGAAGGAAACCCTGATTTCCAAGATTAATTTTGCCTCCGAATTCGGAATCGACAGCGACGTGATCGCAAAAGTCGTGAGCGATCATCTCGAGAAGAAAGGACAAGTGTTCTCGTTGACAAACGAAGTTCTGGTCTCGAGCATAATCGACTTCGATGAAAATGGGGCCGACGACAGGAAAAAGGACGGTGTCGAAGATCCGTCGAAACACGAGGGCTTGGTGTCTCTGATCGCCGAACTTCGCTTGGAAGAAGATGCCGAAGACGAACGCCCGGAACGAAAAGAAGAGGAAGAAGGAGTTCGTGCGCCCGTCGAAAGCTATACGAACAAGGTACGCGTCGGCGTCGGCGACGACGACGACGACGACGACGAGAAATCTCGCGGAGATCTATTGAGGGAACTTACCGATCTCAAGGACGAGATGTCGTGCAAGGTGTGCATGTATCGCGATTCGAACGTCCTCCTGACTCCGTGCAACCATCTCGTTTGCTGCGACTCGTGTTCCGTCAGGTTAGAGTCGTGTCCGATCTGTCGTACAAAAATCGGTGAAGTCGTCAAAGTTTACCACAGTTAGGTTTAGGTCATGGAGACGATGGCCGAAACGACGAGAATCATAAGAGAAACGATGGCCGAAACGACGAGAATCATGAGAGTGTTTGCAAAAGCGATAAACGAAGCCGAGTTGCACGGTGATAAGGTAAACCGATTTTTTTTCGACGAGTACCAACACCTGTCTCTTATACACATCTAGATGTGTAGTTCGACTCGACGTGACCGGACGCGTGACCGCCGTAGTTCTCTCCGACGGAAAGATGTCGAAGGAGCCCGAGGAGAGGGAGGTGCTACGATGTCTGACGAACCTCTTGAAATCGGCCGACGTTCTCGTTTATCACGGAGAGTGGGTGAAGACGGTGTTGACGAACGAACGCGTGCGACCTGCCGATACCCCGATGGCCGATATGCGTCGACACCTCCGAGGACGCCGACGGGTGCCGCGATCGCGATTCCATGTACGAGTACGCGAGCAGAAGATCTTGCAACGAACTTTCTGCACGAACGTCCGACGACGTGCTTGATGAGGAGCTGTCTGTTCTCCGTGATTACGAATGCAAGGTGCGCAGCAGGCGTCTTGTGGAAACCGTCTTGGACGCGTCAAGGTTGACGGGCACCTTTCCCGGAGGTACCAGGAAGCATATGCTGTCGTCCATGCTCTGCAGGGAGACTGCGAGACGGGGTTTCGTGTTTCCCCGTCGAAGAGAGACGGCGGAAGAGCCGGCCGGAGGCGGAGGTCTCGTTCTCGAACAAGTGCCCGGCATCCACGATCACGTGGACGTGTACGACTTCAAGTCCTACTATCCCAGGTTCGTCTTCGACCGGAACGTGGACGAGGCGACCGCTCTCGAAGACGGGTCCTTCGTCGACGCGAGCGTGCTCGAAGGTCTTCTGCCGTCCGTACTCAAGAGGCTGGTGCGAGGACGGGACGAACGACCAGAACGGTCGGCCGCGTACAAACGGGTGGCGAACGCGTGCATCGGATGCCTGGCCATATCCGGAAGAGGTCGACTCTACAACGACGTGACGTCGAGCTGCAGGAGACAGCTGGCCAAGTTGAAGAATTGCGCCGAACGCAAGGGCGCTCGGGTGGTTTACGGAGACACGGACTCGCTGTTCGTGAAGGTCGGGGCGAACGGCAGACCCGACTTGTTGATGGAATTCGAAAAAACAGTCGGTGGAAACGGATGGCAGAAGTTCGTCCGGAGGGAGACGTACAGACGGCTGCTGCTGACGACGGCGAAGAAGAGATACGCGTACCTGCGAGAGGACCGTACAGTCGGCACGGTCGGCATGCTGAACGTGAGGGACGACGCGGAACCTCTAGTTTATAAACTGGACCGGGTGGAGATCGCGCTGACGCACGACGATCCTGCGTCGGCCTTGGAGGCCTGCGCCGGTGCCTTCGTCGAACTCGCGGACGGTCTGAAGAGGACGAAGATGATTTCGTTATCGAGCGTTCGCCTACTTTCGAAGAAGGAAACGAACGCTCCAAAGTTCATGAGAGCGTGCGCCGCGCTCGGTCTTTTCCGGCCGGCGCCGTACTATGTCAGACACGAGGGAGCTTCGCAGCACCCTTTGTTTGCGGCGTGTCGCAACGACTTCGTCGACGCGACCGCCGTGCTGGATGCCCTTCGAAAGAGGTTCCCGTCGAAACCTGAGAACGACAGCGTCCTCGCCTCCGCCTACGGTCGTGGCGCCTCCGATCGATTGCGGGAGGTTCGACTCACCGTCGAAGGAGTGCCGACCAGACTGACGGTTGCAGCGTCGGAGGAAGGAAAACCGGATTGCTGTTCCACAATCGTGACGACGTCCATCGAAGAGGAACGAGCGACGAGAAGGGACGAGTTGGTCTTCCACAGCAAGGATCTTGGAGGTGGGCGAACGAAGTTGTTCGTTCTTCGCTGCGGCGATCCCCTGTGCGCACGGGCTCGCGACTTTTGCGTCGGCGCCCGTAAATATTTGAAAGAATGTTGAATAATATAACCTGAATTGTTGCAAGGAGATGGCAGTAACGAGACGATTTTCACCGAATAAGATATATTGTTCAGTCGAATGCATCCGTTGCAGACGTCGATGAAAAGAAAAATTGCAAAAAAAAGTAGCCCATAGAATGCACGAGTGGGACGAGATTTCCGAAGGTTACTTCGTGATGCGTGGTTTTCTGGCGAAGGGATTTCATCGATTCATAATAGGAAACAGCCAGGACGTTCGATTTTACGGTGTCATCGAGGGCGAAGGAATAATAAAGGACGAAATAATAATAATCAAAAATCCAACGTTCGGTCGACTGAAGAATCGTACCTTCGAATATTACAACGACGGAAGTGAGGGAAACAAAAGCATTGCGGTTGCAACCAAAGGTTCTGAGTGTTATTTCACATATTCCTACGAATGGTACGACGATATGCCTACCCTGAAGTTGCTGTGCAAGCGAACGATCGTATCAAACGCGACGTGCGTCACGAGGCATTGCCCAGGTTACTTATAACGTACGTACAGCAGGTGGATAGTCCGACCGTCGTACTGCTGATGAACAAATGCTCATATTATAGTATACTTCCCTGCGTCTTAGGTTTCGACATTAAGTACGATGTACGTTATTCGGTTCACAGGAACTTTCATTATTGATTATGCTGGTTGAGTGTTGATTAGACGAAATAAAAGGAAAGAAAAACAAACAAATTATGTGTCAATCTTCGTTTATTTCAATTTTAAAATCAACAATGCATTTGCCCCTGTTCGCATGTTCATAACTCTAACAGAAATGGATTATAAAAATACACAGATATGTAAAAAAACCCACGATTTCTTTTTTTTACCGTACCAACAAAGTAAATTTAAAGATCAACCAAACAATGCCTATAGCTTCAACTATACAAAGTGTCCACCCTATTGCCGCGAGTGCGACGAGACTGATGTGATCCGTCGACGGCGAGTCCCGATAGGCGTTCTTCGCCTGCACGTTCGGCAAGTGCTCCGAACGCCTTCGGTCCAACTCGACTTCGGCGTTCGGCACGTGCTCCGAAGGTCTTGGTTCCGACTGGACGTCCGCGTTCGTCTTTTCCACTGTCTGCACGTGCTCCGACGGTCTTGGTTCCAACTCGACGCCGGCGTCCGTCGACATCAAACTGCAATGCGGATCTTGCTTGCGTGTGCGATCGTTCAGGAGTCGGCAATGCCGTAGAAGAGGGATCTCGTAAAGTCGATCGGTAGAGGTTACGTATAAAAAGTTCCCGTGCAACCCGGCGTTCGTGATCGGTTGCTCCGTCGCGCGCATGACGTACAGAAGGACGGTCCGATTTTCCGACATCACCAATTTCAAGACTCGACCGTAGTCCGTTCCGAAGAAAACGACCGTAAGGTTACCGGTCTCGGTCACGGTCAACGTCTTCAACCTGTAGTTTTGTCGAACGAGCGTAAAGAGCGGGTCCCCACTTCCGACCGGTTCGTACAGCGACCGGTGCGATTTCACGAAGTTTAGATCTTCGTACGAGAGTAGAGTCGAGTCGACCGAACAATTGCCCGGTCTGTTGTCCGGAACGTCCTCGTCCGGGATGCGTCCCCAAGGTGCCGTCGGTAGCAAAAACGGACCTCTTTCGAAGTTGTCCCTTATGTCGTCGAGGCCGAAACGGCAGATGGCCGAGGCGGGTATTTCGTGTTCGCCCGTCGTGAAAACTGCGTAGTAGAAGACCTTTCCTCCGCGGACGGTCTGCACGACGTCCTGCAGGTAGTTGAAGCGAAACGGAAATTCTCCTCGGAACGAACAGTCGAGTCGCGCCTTCAGAAAAGTCGTCCAGCTGGAGTCCAGTATCGTTCTGCCTCCCTTGTCGTCGGTGCAAACGCAGGCGATTCGCGAACGGTAAATCTTCTCGCAGTTTTATACGGAAACTTCTCAGAAGAAGAAAAACACTTCTCTTTCCTCTACAAACGAACCGACGAATTTCGGGTGATTCAGCCACAACGAATCGTGCCTCTTGGTTATGAGAGGAACGGCGTTGCCCATCGGGAGTTTCTGTTCGAAGAAATAATTAGACTTTTCCGTTCGTGCGTCAAAGTGATCAACTACTGTACGGACGAATGGACCGGCACACAGTGGTTGCTCGATGCTTTCGCTGTCTCTTATACACATCTAGATGTGTATAAGAGACATCCAGCATCCAGTCTAACTTCGTAGCCGTCGAGGATTCTAGAGTTCGATCGAGATCGAACACGAACGCCGAGTTTGTTCGCGCCCACGAACAGGGTTCGCCACTCCTTCACCACGCGCATTTCGACGATGGGCGAGATGCCGATGCTCGTTGCGAAAGAGACGTCGATTTCGTCCGTCGAAGGCGATTGATCTTCGGTCGGCATAGGATACGCGACCGAAACTAAAATCACTATCAGGGCGAAGAAGAACAGCATGCCGATTGTATTCTACTTTCTGCATCTCGCGTTCATATGTTGATTTCGAAGCAAGTTGTTTCCTTTTAAAGAAGAGATCGTCGAGTATAAAAACACGAATAATAATTAATTCGGGTAGCATTGTTCGTTCGCGACGAACCATGGCGTTGACGTTCAACATCAAACTCGGAGAAGGAAGCGGGACGTACAGGGCGAAAAATGGATTGAGAAGTTGGACGGTCATGTCCGGCTTCGTACAAGGTTTCGCGGATTTTAGACTCGGATGCGGAGAAGACGTCTATAGTTCCGGCGGCCAGATACTGTTGGATCTCTCCTCCGTCGCGACGTGTTCGCGCCCGATCGCAACGACCGTGAGGTTGTTGCGGTTTCTTGTTGCGGTTTCTGGACGAAGACTGCAAGTCGGAAGAGGACTTGGGCGACCTGAACGCGTACGTGTTCGCCGTGTCCGTTGCCGCATACCTGCTTCTGAACGAAGATCTCAAAGATGCGTTGCTGGAACGGACCAAAATCAATCTGCTGGTGTGCACGAAGAACTTCCGCATCGAGGAGATCAACGAATTCGCGTCCAATCTTATGACGTGCATGGACCGATTTATGGCGAACGATCCTCGATGCCTGGATCTTCTCGGCTGTTGCGAACCGTTCGTCTTCGGCGGTCGAGTGACGGAGGCGCTGAACGCCGTCGCCAGGAACGGCTTCGAGCGACCGATTGTGCAGGTGCGGATGAACTTCAGAAACGTCGTCGCTTCTCTCGGCACCACCTCGCTGTTCCATCTTCGATGGACCGAAGTTCGAGGACGCGATTGCCAAATTCTGTGGTGGGGCATCTTGAACGCCGACAAGACCGAGAATCGACTATACCTGATTTTGCCGTTCAACCAGGAAAAGTGGTGCAATTCGGTTCTGACCGACAAGCGGACGGTGCACGCCCTGTACGAACTCGCACCTAGGTGGCCGAAGTTGCTGAAGTGGACGACAGTGTGCGACGACGTCTCGTGCTACGAG
>NW_022725470.1:16077-21699 GCF_011630105.1 Anneissia japonica
TACCGGAAACGAACTCGGTGTGGTTGGACGTCCACGCGTGCCATCCAAGAAGGGTACGAAGGGGATACCGCCTGTCGTTGGCGGAAGGTACGATCGGTTCCGCGACGGCCGACGAGCTCCGCGAGCAGAACGCCAAGGAGTTGAACGAGTTGATGCGTCGGAAACGCATCCTCGACGAGAAGCTCCGTTCCGGATTGGAAGCCATCGACAGGTTGGCGTCCGACGTGTGCAGCACTTTGACCACCGATGTTACGGGTAGAAGGAAACGTTTTCACGAGGAGAAGGCCGACGCCGCAAAGAAAGATCTGGACCTCCGCATCGAGCAACTGAACGCGATCGTCGATTCGGACGAGCGGGCGAACAGGACGAGGTGCGGTCCGCCGTCCGACGTTCTGGGACGCCTCCCCGTCTTGCGGCCTTTACCGGACGTTCTGCCTAACGCGGTTACGTTGGAATTGTCAATTTACTACGGAACGCACCTGTACCAGGAGGACGTGAGGATTCTGCAGAACTTCGTTCACGGACAGGCGAAAAGACAAAAACGGGCCACGCAAGGTATTGCGGGTCAGTAACTAACATGCCGCCGACCGAACGAACCGACTCTCGAGAGGCGAGACGTCTGCAACTGAAATGGATGCAGGACAGAATGAGAGAACTCTTCGCCGAATTTGTAAACCATTTCGGCGACACCGATCTTCTTCGTAGGACGTTCCCGGAGAGGATGAAACCGTGTCGACGTCTTCTTCGAAGGCGTCGATGCTTCGAGAAATGCAAGGGTACTTTAATCAGAGACTGTCTGAACGTCTTCCACCTAGTTCAAAGCGAGGAGAGGGAATTGCAGCTCTTCCGGAAGGTGTGGGACACGGTCGTGTTCGTCGAATGCGATCTGTCGGATCGATTTCGACCCCAGAGTTATTCCGTCTCCCGCTTCGAGAAACAGATACGGTTCTCGTGTGCAAACTACCATAAATTACCCAAAACCAGACGTACGTACCAACGAACGAACGAATGAATGAATAAATAAATAAAACTTGAACGAAAAAAAAAAACATAAATCGGTGTGTGTGACTTTTAATTGTTTAAGTCTGTCTTTCTTTATTGTTTTTCGATGTTGAGTCGATCGATTTACGTCGTCTGACGTGACTCCGCCTCGTCTTCGACTTTCCAACGTCTGCAAGATGTCCCTGACCGAATATCGCGGTCCGTCGAGGGACGTCAGACGACCGGTTCTCGATCTTCCTCGGCCTTACTTGAACCCCGCGGATCTTCTGCCGGTCCTGTACACGCGATACGTTTCGTCCGATGACGCTCCGATGGGCTTGTTGGGCAGGAAGGCGCCCGTGGAGGGTGTGTACGCGGTGGAAGCTCCGACCTCCGAGGACGACGTCCCGCTGGACATGAGATGGCCGTCGAAGGCGGTGGTTCTCGACGAACGACGGGGAGTCCGGTGCAACGTGTCCTTTTCGAACGCAGTGTCCATGGGATGTCACGCGCTCGTCAGGCGCGCGTCCGGAAACCGGACCTCGCTCGTGGCGCATCCTGGACACGAAGACGATAGCGTACGTGGGCGAAGAGGCCGTTCGCTCGGAAACGGAGGTGTCGGCACGAATCGCGTCGGAGCTGGTACCGACCTGTTTCTCTGTCGATTACGACGCGTCGTTGCACTACGCCCTCCAAGCTCATTTCGGCGACCGGTACTACGACGCCGTCCTGGACAGGATTTCGGTGTCGACTGTCGCGATCAGAACGGGACGGCAACCGGAGAATCTGCTGAAGGAAATGACGGCGAAACTGACGGCGTGCAAGGTGTTTCCCGTCAGCGGGTGCTGGCTTTCGACGAACAAGACCTTCTACAGGACGACTTCCGGATGGAAGTATGGCGGCTTGACGTCGACGGAACTGTTCTCTCACGGCGGAAAGAACATGGAACGTCACGTCGTTCGGCACGATCCCATGAGGTGCGAGATGTGCGTGGAGGAACACTCCAGGTGCTGTCGACCGTCGCATCTGTGCTACGGGTCGACGAAGGCGAACGTCAAGGACATGCGTCTGCGCCAGGGCGTGGCCGACATAGTGAACGGCCTGCACGACGACCGAAACCGCGAAGCTTTCAAAAGTCATATCGATTCTTTCGCCAAGCTCGTGATGGACAAGGAACATTGAAAAAAATATTTAATTATTAAAGATAAAAACAAACGAAACAAAGTTCGAATATGTTGGTGCGTGTGCGTGTGTGGGTGTGTATATATATATAAATATTTTCGTTTAACCAACAATTCCACATTGATGATATCACGATGTGCAGCAACATGGAGGATGTAAAGGATCGGTTAAGATACACATTTCGTCTGATTCGTGAAGTCAAAAGAAAGCGGAAGGAATGCGAATCGACCAGCGGAATGGACGTTCGCAAGTTGAAGGAGGTGGATATCGACATCAGACAAATGGAGTTTCTGTTCGAAGAAATAATTAGACTTTTCCGTTCGTGCGTCAAAGTGATCAACTACTGTACGGACGAATGGACCGGCGCACAGTGGCTGATCGATGCTTTCGAACGCATCGCGAATTACGTCGGAGAATTCGTCGAAGTCGAAACGAAATGCAGCTTTACCGTGGACGAACTTTTAGGAAAACGTAGAGAGGAACCGTCTTCGGGAGATGCCTGCAAGGTGTGTTTTCTCCGAGTTGCCGAGGTGGTGACGACGCCTTGTTATCATTACGTTTTCTGCAAAAGATGCTCTTACCGACTTGAAAGTTGCCCGGTGTGCCGGACGACGACGGAAAGACGTCTGCCGATTGGAGATATCGAAGAGGGTACTCGTGTATACAGATGTTGAACAAAAATCGTTAAAGTATATAATAAATTATCGTTAATAGAATAATAAAGAATGCATGAAACAGAAAATATGCTTTGTGTGTTTTTACTTTTTATTTTCTCCGTTATCCGGAGAACCGATCGATCATGACGAAACATCGGTCCATCTTCACCCAACTGACGACCTCGCACTCGGCGGCGTCCCTCCAAACTTCGTCGTCGCCTTTATCATCTCGTTTCAGCAAGGAACAGTCCACCGTCGGTCGGTGTCCAATCGGAGAGGAAACGATAGGGTCAACGCTTCCTCGAAAGACGATCCCGGAGGACCGCACCCGACGACGGACGGGACCGACGTGTCACGTTCGTTTTCGATCTGCGATCGCGCCCCTTCGTCCACATAAACGTATATCTCCTTCGTGGTTCTCGGAGGGATCGGTCCTTTCGGAATATGCAGATCGATCCCGGCGCCGACGATGGACAGACGACCGTCACGGGCGTCGAATATCCCGGCCGAAAAGGTGGACGTTTCGAAACTATTTCCCACAACTTCTCCAAGACTGCACATAGATACCTTTCTGTCGAAAGTTCGGAGCATCGAATCCAAATCCATTCGGCATTCGTCGTCGTCGTCATTGTCAACATAACAGTCTGAAATAAACAAACGTACAAAATATTTTTTTTAACATTGTCACTTTTATTTCATTTCTGTCTTCGTTATAACAACAACAACATGTACTTTATTTAATTCTGAGTGGTAGGGATACCTCTGGAAGTTTCGTTGACACGAACGAGGGTCATGAAACTCTGATTCCTGGAGATCTGTTCGACAGTCAGGTTGGTCAATGACAGGTTGTCGAAGAGCTTGCCGACTTGCGCGACAACTTTGTTCCCCCTTCTCAGGATGGCGGCGACCGGAGTGTCGTCCTTATCCAAGTATACCTCCCTGTTCAGATCCGGCACGAGACATTGCAGATGTACGCCGTTGCGTAACTGGAGCGTGGTGCTTCCCTTCAGCCGGCACAACTTGCGTCCAAACGCACCTTCTTCGAACGTGTGATCGACGTAAAAGTACAACTTGTATTCGACGTCGACACCGTCTTCGAGAGTAAAATACGAGGAGATCGAAGATGACCAGTCGGTAAATCTCTCCACGTCTTCGTAAATGATAGATACTTCGTATCCTCCGTGTATATCGCGGAGGGTCAGGCGCATTCGACGTTTGCTGCTTTCGGTTGTCAACATTCTCGAATAGTTATCTTCACAGTTTCAGATTCGATCGCGTTATGAGAGAAGGTATCGATAACGGACGCTTTATGAAGCTTTTTTGTATCTATCAGAGCACGGTGCAGGCGTCCATGTCGACGACTCCGAGTTCGAGATCTCCGGGCAGAGTGCGTCGGTCGACGAAGCGAGGAAAGTTTTCGCCGACGACCTCCTCGACGCACCGCCGCAACCTCTGCCGCCTTATCCTGTTCTCGTCCATTCGGATGTCGTCTTCCACTTCCCGGTCGTCGTGCGCACCGGAGAAGAGAGGAAACACGTTGATCAACTTGTCCCTATCAGGCTCGTGGAGCACGGTCGACTCGGACACGCACGGTGGCAGCTTGGTTCCGTTGGAGCGTCGGCGTCGGCGAAGACGTCGGCGTCGGCCGGGAACGCCGAGTTTCGTTCGCCGACCTCCGTGAGAAGCCGCAGCGGACGGATCACCGACGAACCCAAGCTCTTCGCGTTACTGCAAAATACGAACCAGTTCCTCAACGGGTTGCGCGAATCGTCGACAACCTCGTTGACGAAACTTCGAACGTCCGCGTCCGCAAGCTCGAAGTCGAGAACCGGGTCGTTCGATCCCCGCTCGTTCGTCGTCGTCGTCGTAGTTGCCAGCACAAGTTTTTCGGCCTTGACCGCCAGATCTTCGATCGTATCTCTCAGAGTCTCCAACGAGAAGATGGCTGTGAACAGATCAGCGTGCAGCCATTCGATACGCCCGCCCGGGTGCCGCGAGAACCTGGGACGAGACCCCAGCTGCACGTTTCCTCCCACTCCCAGATGATCGAGACAGGTCTCTATCATGCCGGCGATCGACTGCAACGACGACGACGACCGGGACTCCGCTACGTCGTTGCCGTTGTGCCTGGCGCACGCGTTACTCAGTATTCGCATCAGAAGTTCGAAGTAGGGGTTGTCTGAACCGTAACGCCTTCCGTCGAAATGCCACTGGAAGGTGAAAGGAGAATTGTTCGAATTTGCTCGACCGAAGAATATGCGCCAGTCGTGCATGGAAATCGAGGGTCAGAAACAGCGGCATGAATTCTGTAAAGTCCTCGATTCTCGCCATCCACAATCGACCGTTGCGAGTTCATCGTCCGGGACAGCGACCGTCGTCGTCTTTGTTGTCGTCGTCGTCGTCTTCTTCGTCCGCGTAGCTCCTCGAGTCCACGACGAGCAATCTGGACCACCTGACTTCCACGGCAGGTTGGGGAAGACCCAATATCAGAACGGGCAGCTTCATGAACATGTCCATCGTCGTGCTCACTTTCAATCGTTCACACTTTACTCACTCACTCACTCAAAATAAGTTCTATTACTATAAAGAAAGTAACGTAAAGAAGTGTTTTCTTTTTTTCATATTTTACAAACATTTATTTCGATTTTTTTTTCCAAAAATCATTGAAATAATAAAAAATTAAAAAAATTATTTATTCTTCGAGGTCGTCCTCGATCCCGTCTTGCGCGACAGCAAAGTTTCCAGTTGGTTCGCCACTTTGGAGATTCCGTCGACGTCCTTCTTCCCGTCCAGTATTTTCAGG
>NW_022725470.1:21722-22254 GCF_011630105.1 Anneissia japonica
TCCCTTTTCTCGACAGATCTCAGCATCTCCGAGTGCCGTTCTTCGATGAAACAACAAAACGTCGAATCTTATTGCTAGACGAAATCTGCAACTTTGTCTACTGGCGTTTCTGCCATTCCTCGTTAATGAACGACTGTTACTTGGTGATGTAACGCTTCCGTTTGCAACCCGATCTGTTGCAGCGCGTCGAACGGTTGACCGGGTCGAACTCCTTCAGTCGGGAATCGTTCAGCGGTCTTCCGAAGAGCAGCTCGCGTTCAACGCAGAGTTTGCACAGGTCGGAATCGAAGTCGTCCACGTGTCTGAGAACGGTGTCCAAAAACGTTCCTCCGGTACGTCGGAGGGATTCCGGCGTTTGAAACTAAGTGTTGCAGCAGAACGACGGAGAGAATAGCTGGAATTTGCGGGGGCGATCGTCTCCGCCCGCTTTCGCGTCGTTCGGAACTGTGAACTTCACCGACGGAAATCGATCGTTGCTGTCCACGATGAGAGATTCCTTCAGCTTCAGATTCTCGATCACCGTCGACGGATC
>NW_022725470.1:22524-25562 GCF_011630105.1 Anneissia japonica
CCCGACCTGGTCGCAGAGTCTTTTCCGTGCAAGTCGGAATAGTCTACCTGCCGGAAAGAGGGAATTCCGCGACGGCATAGCATCGCCGCCACCGTGATCGCCGCCGAGTACAGGTCCGACCTCCACGACAGGGTCTTCACGTGCCTGTTGGTCATGACGTGGCTGACGTCCATGAAGGCGACGGATGCGAGCTTCATGACGCTCCTGATCTCCGACTGTCGTGGGTTCGTGTCCATAGTGTAAATTTCGGTGTCAGCCTGGACGTACATCGAAGCCGGCGTTCCCGGGCGCACGCGTCCCACCGCTCCGAATTGTTCGACGTCTCTGCTTTCTAGCCGCATTCCGAAATCCTCCGGTCTCCTGTCGCACAAGTCGGCCGAACCGAAATCGACGAGCTTGAATCGGGCGTCCGACCGGTTGTAGGTGACAATCTTGGTGGTGATGTCGTTGTGCACCACTCCAGTTTTCCTTAAGAATTGCACGGCCTCCAAAAGGTGCAGGTTCAGCGTCCTGATGCAGGGCACGAGTCGAAATTTAAATCTGAACACGTGCAGATCGCACCCTTTGTTCGTCATTCGTATCCGTAGACGAAGGTCGCTTGCAGCAGGAGCGGAGCGTGCGAACGCATCCGGTCGTTCCGGTTGACGTAGTCAAGAACGAGAACTTCCTTGTTGCCAACGAGCCGCTCTCGTTCGACGGTCTTGTTGGTTTCCGTCTTCTTCTCCACCACGCGCATATCTGATTCCACGGACTTGACCACTCCGAACGTACCCCTTTCGTCCACCGAGAACGCTCCTCGCTTCGATATGTCATCCGGGGTGTCGCGGTAAATCACCGTCCGCGGCTGCAGGACGTCCATCGCAAGCAATCGGATGAACTGAGGACGAGAAGGAGAACGAAGTTGCTAGGCTAATACTGATGCAGGATGCGATCTTCTTCTTCTTCGTCGGTCGAAGACTCGAATACGTCCGTTCGATGTGCCGTCCTACCTCGTTTTGCGAACGACACGTCCTGATCGCGAGAATCTAAGTAATTGTCCGAACGTTTCGTTGCAACGGCGTCCTTCTCGCCTCTCGGCATGATGAGGGGAACGCGCTCTTCGACGTTCATCGTCAATCACTTCCCGTCGTCGGACGCCACAGCTATGCCCCCGAACGCCGTGACCAGTCGTTGCCGCTCGTCTTTGTTGAATACCGGAAGTTCGATTTTGTTCGACCTGTACTTGCAAAATCTGAGTGCGGACGTTACGAAGGACGACAACGTCTTCGGATCGTCCACCATCGATTGCACGTGTTCGACGACGATCACGTTCTTGTGTTCGCTCTCGTTTCCGAACTTGACGTCTCCGATAACAAGGTCGTCCCGGTAGAGCAGGTACACCGACGTTTTGCCGGCCCGTTTGAGAGACAGGTGCTTCGCGTCGACGTCCGATACTCCGCTGCAGGCGACGACGGAGGATGCGGCGTGCAGCTCGGAGAGTCGACGGTACTCCGGAACCGGACTCAGGCATCTTTTCAGAGCTTTGACGAACTTGTTCCCCAACACGTCCCCGAAACGTTCAAGCGCGGACGGTGCCGAGTCCCGACTTCTCATCGCGTTGATGAACCTGTCGTCCGAGTTGACGTACGCGTTCCAGAACGCCAGCTCTTCGTCGGTCATCGGACCGCGAAGACGGACGAGGTGCTCGCACACCTTCAGATAGGTTCCTCCGTACACTCCCCGCGAGCGAGATCCTGGTAGTCGAACTGATCGAACGCTTGGGGAGAATTCACAGCGAGCACGGTCGCCACCGTCATTGCCGCTCCGTACAGATCGGTCTTGGCGGACAGCATCTTCCGATTTCGATCGCCGAGAACGTGACTCGCGTCCCTGTACGTCAGTTTCCTGTCCGTGCGGATGCACCCGAAACGAGGACGGACGTCCATCAGGTGCATCGACGTTCCTTGCGGCACGTACTTGGAAGAAGGCGAATCGGCAGCGACTTGACCGACGCCTTCGCTTCCCGTCTTGTCGAGTATCCGGATTCCCAGCTCCTTGGCACCTCTGTCGCAGAACTCGGCGGAACCGAAGTCAACGAGTCTGAAGCGGTTGTCGACCCTGCTGTACGTCACGTTCTTCGGGGTGATGTCGTTGTGCACCAAGCCCGATTTGGCGAGGAAAGTCAGAGCCTTCCACAGTTGCAGCGCTAGCGTCCTGACGCACGGAATTAATCCGTGACCGTATCTCAACGTTTGCAGATCGCATCCTTCGTTCGTCATCGTTATGGATGCGACGACGTTGTTCTTGAACGTGGCGCCGAGTAGTCGGGGCGTGAATTTTCTCTCGGGATCTGTACGTTTCAGGTGTGCGAGTATCGCCGTTTCTTTGCTGCCGCTGAGATTATCTCGGTCGGAACCTAACTCCAAGGTTATATTGGGCGAGTACGCGTCGCACCCGCTGAGCGTCTTCGGGGTAACGCTGCTGCCGAGTCGCAACGACAACTCGAACCTCGCGTTCGGCGAAGTGTTCGACTGGCCGGACGGCGTGGGGCGTTTCTCGGACGCCGGTATGTCGTACGACAAAACGAGAGATTCCGTGATCATCAAAGGGAAACCGATCAGCAGGGCGGATTCGTCTATATCGAGCATGATCGATGCCAGACTCAAGATCGTCGAACGTGGCGGTGCCGGCGACGACGACGTGGACGACTCCGGACGGACGACCTCTGAACGACCGAGGCGCCAACCTACGACGTACTCGCGCAAGGAGAGCAAGAAAGCTGAGGACCGTCCAAGACCGAATCCTGCTCGCTCCAGAAGTCCCGTAGTCGAGTTCGACCGACCTTTGCAGGTTGTGCCACCCGTCGAGTTTTCGCACACTCCTCGAATGTTGCGCCTGTTCGTGTCCATGACCACAGATCCGGACGTAGCCCTCGTCTCCCTGTCCCTCGAACTGCTGGTGGCTGCGAAGGTGAAGAGCGCGTGCAAAATTCGTCGCCTGCTCTCCTTCCTGTGCGACGCCAGACCGAACGTCGATTCGGATCCCGAGTTGGTGTCGCG
>NW_022725470.1:26115-28369 GCF_011630105.1 Anneissia japonica
GACGTCATCGGTACCTCTCTTCTACGTCATCGGTGCACGGATCGGCGTTCTTTGGAGATCGCGGACACGTCCGTGTGCTCGACGTTTCTTGGTGGGTCTCGAACACCTCCGTGTACTCGACGTCCGACAATGATCCGCGGACGCGTCCGTGTACTCGACGTCGGTCCGTGTACTCTACGTCCGTCTACTCAACGTGCCTTGAAGGCACCTCAGTGTACTCGACGTTCTTTGGAGATCGCGGACACGTCCGTGTACTCGACGTCCGTCGGACATCCGCCGACGCATCCGAGTACTCGACGTCTTTCGGAGATCCGTGGACGCGTCCGTGTACTCGACGTCCGGCGAAGATCCGCGGACGCGTCCGTGTACTCAACGTCCGTCGTCGGTACGCGGACACAATTTCTTTCCGATTTCAGAAAATTTTTTTCGAAGTCTAATTAGAGACGACGTTCGTGTACTCGACTTCTGTCGAGGATCGCGGACACTCGACGTCCGTCGGCGGGTCGGGGATACGTTGATAGGACGCGGACGCGAGTGTCTACTCGACATCAGTCCGCGTACTCCACTGTCCGTCTACTCGACGTCCGCGTACTCGATGTGTGTCCGCGGGTCGCGGAGGCGAGTGTGCACTCGACATCCGCCCGTGTACACCACGTCCGTCTATTCGACGTCCGTCCGTGCACTCCGCGTATGTATATTCGACGTCCACGTACTGGAGGTTGGTCGGCGGGTCGCGGACGCGAGTGTGGACTAGACACCCGTCCGCGTACTCCAAGTCCGTCCGTGCACTCTACGTCCGTCTACTCGACGTCCGCGTACTCGAATTTGGTCCGGGGGTCGCGGACGCGAGTGTGTACTCGACATCCGTCCGCGTACTCCACGTCCGTCTACTCGTCGTCCGTCTACTCGACGTCCGTCTTCTCGACTTCCGCGTACTCGAGGTCGATCGGCGGGTCGCGGACGCGCGTGTGTACTCGACATCCGTCCGTGTACTCGACGTCCGTGTACTCGAAGTCCGTCCGTGTACTCCGCGTCCGTCTACTCGACGTCCGCATACTCGAGGTCGGTTGGCGAGTCGCGAACACAAATTATTTCCAGTTTTAGAAATTTTTTCAAAATAGAGATTCGTCTTGTCTGCCTTAACGGCGTACGCGAACACGATAGTCGAGTCGAGGACACGTCGTTGTACTTGGCATTCGTCCGTCTATTCGACGTCCGCGTACTCGAGGTCGGTCGGAGGGTCGCGGACACGAGTGTGTACTCGACATCGTGTACTCCGCTTCCGTCTACTCGACGTCCGCGTACTGGAGTTCGGTCGGCGGGACGGAGAAGCGAGTGTGTACGCGACATCCGTTCGTGTACTCCACGTCCGTCAACTCCACGTCCGTGTACTCGACGTCCGCGTACTCGATGTCGGTCGGCGAGTCTTGGACCGAGTGTGTACTCGACATCCGTTCGTGGACTCCACGTCTGTCTACTCGAAGCCCGCGTACTCGTGATCGGTCTGCGGGTCGCGGACGCAATTGTGTACTCGACATCCGTCCGTGTACTCCACGTACGTCTATTCGACGTCCGCGTGATCGGTCGGCGAGTCGCGGACACAAATTATTTCCATTTTCAGAAAATTTATCCAAATTTGAAATAGAGACTCGTCTTGTCTGCCGTTTACTCGACGTCCGTCCGTGTACTCCACTTCCGTCTACTCGACGTCCGCGTACTCGACGTCCGCGACGTCCGTCTTCTGGTCGCGGACACAAATTATTTCCAGTTTCAGAAACTTTTTTCTAAAGTTGAAATAGAGATTTGTTTCGACTGCTTTAACGACGTCGGTCGGAGATCCGCGGACACGTCCGTGAACTCGACGTTGTTCGTAGAGTACGTGTGTGTAGTAGACGTCGGTTTAGCTGGTCCAGCTTTTCCAGTCCAGAAAAGTCGAAATTTTTTCTAAGTCAAGATTTACGAAAATTTTTTAAGTCCACATTATCGAAAATTTTTCTAAGTCCAGCGAGGCCAACCCGCCGTCCGCGTACTCGAGGTCGGTCGGCGGGTCGCGAACGCCAGTGTGTACTCGACATCCGTTCGTGTACTCCACGTCCGTCTACTCGACGTCCGCGTATTCAAGATCGTTCTGCGGGTCGCGGACGCGAGTGTATACTCGACATCCGTCCGTGTACTCCACGTACGCCTACACGACGTCCGCGTACTCGAGGTTGGTGAGCGAGTCGCGGACACAAATTATTTCCAGTTTCAGAAA
>NW_022725470.1:28374-30773 GCF_011630105.1 Anneissia japonica
ATTTTTACAAATTTAAAATAGAGACTCGTCTTGTCTGCCTTATCGGCGTACGCGACGACGGTAGTCGAGTGGAGGACACGTCTGTCTTCTCGACGTCCGCGTACTCGTAGTCGGTCGACGAGACTCGGACGCCAGTGTGTACTCGAAGTCCTTCCGTGTACTCGACGTCCGCGTACTCGAGGTCGGTCGGCAAGACGCGGACGCGAGTGTGTACTCGTTGTCCGTTCCGTGTACTCCAAGTCCGTCTGCTTGACGTCCGCGTACACGAAGTCGGTCAGCGGGTCGCGGACGCGAGTGTGTACTCGACACCAGTCCGTGTACTCCACGTCCGTCCGTGTACTCCACGTCCGTCCGTCTACTCGACGCGTACTCTCCGTCCGTCTACTCGACGTCCGCGAACGTCGTGTACGCGTACACGAGTTCGGTCGGCGGGTCGCGGACGCGAGTGTGTACTCGACATCCGTCCGTCTACTCGACGTCCGTCTACTCGACGTGCGCGTA
Organism: Anneissia japonica; assembly: GCF_011630105.1. Taxonomy (NCBI): domain Eukaryota; kingdom Metazoa; phylum Echinodermata; class Crinoidea; order Comatulida; family Comatulidae; genus Anneissia; species Anneissia japonica. The sequence goes on from NW_022725470.1 coordinate 28,876, forward strand.
CTCGAGATAGGTGGGCAGGACGCGGACGCGAGTGTGTACTCGAGGTCGGTAGGGACACAAATTTTTTCCAGTTTCAAAAAATTTACTCGACGTACGTCCGTGTACTCCACGTCTGTGTACTCGACGTCTGTCTACTCCACGTCCGCGTACTCGAGGACAGTCGGCGAGTCGCGGACACAAACTATTTCCCGTTTCAGAAAATGTTTCCAAAGTTGAAATTAGAGACTCGTCTTGTCTGCCTTAACGGCGTACGCGATGGCAGTAGTCGAGTCGAGGACACGTCGGTGTACTCGATATCCGTCGGTGTACTCGACATCTGTCCGTGTACTCCACGTCCGTATGTGTACTCCACGTCCGTCTACTCGACGTACACGTACTCGAGATAGGTGGGCAGGACGCGGACGCGAGTGTGTACTCGACATTAGTCCGTGTACTCCACGTCCGTCTACTCGACGTACGTCCGTGTACTCCACGTCTGTGTACTCGACGTCTGTCTACTCCACGTCCGCGTACTCGAGGACGGTCGGCGAGTCGCGGACACAAACTATTTCCCGTTTCAGAAAATGTTTCCAAAGTTGAAATTAGAGACTCGTCTTGTCTGCCTTAACGGCGTACGCGACAACGGTGGTCGAGTCGAGGACACGTCGATGTACTCGACATCCGTCCGTCTACTCGACGTCAGTCCGTGTACTCGACGTCCGTCTACTCGACGTCTGCGTACTCGTGGTCTGTCGGCGGGTCGCGGACGCGAGTGTGTACCCGACGTAAGAGCAGACTCGACAGATTTTCGAAAATTGTTCTAATTCCAGATTTTCGAAAATTTTTTTAGTCCAGCTATTCGAAAATTTCCAGAAGTCCAGAGATCCGTGTACTCCATGTCCGTCTACTCGACGTCCGTCCGTGTACTCCACGTCCGTCCGTGTACTCCACGTCCGCGTCTACTCGACGTCTGCGTACTCGACGTCCGCGTACACGAGGTCGGTCGGCGGGTCACGGACGTGAGTGTGTACTCGACATCCGTCCGTGTACTCCAAGACCGTCTACTCGAAGTCCGTTGTTGGGTCGCGGACTAAAATAATTTCAAGTTTTAAATTTTTTTTCCAAAGTTAAAATATAGAAACTCGTCTTGTCTCCCTCGTCTGTCCGTGTACTCCACGTCCGTGTACTCCACGTCCGTCGTCGGGCCGTGGACACAAAATTATTTCCAGTTTTAAAAAATGTTTTCGAAGTTGAAATAAAGACTCGTCTGGTCTGACTTAACGGCGAACGCGACGACGGTAGTCGAGTGTACTCGACATACGCCCGTCTACTCGACGTCCGTCCGTCTTCTCGACGTCCACGTACTAGTGGTCGGTCGGCTGGTCGCGGACGCGAGTGTGTACTCGATGTCTGTCCGTCTACCCGACGTCCGTCCGTCTTCTCCACGTCCGCGTACTCGTGGTCGGTCGGCTGGTCGCGGACGCGAGTGTGTACTCGATGTCTGCCCGTGTACTCGACGTCCGCGTACTCGAAGTCGGTCGGCGGGTCGCGGACGCGAGTGTGTACTAGACANGTGTACTAGACATCCGTCCGTGTACTCCACGTCCGTCTACTCGACGTCCGCGTACTCCAGGTCGGTCGGCAAGTCGCGGAAGCGAGTGTGTACTCGACATCCGTCCGTGTACTCGTCGACGTCCGCGTGCTCGAGGTCGGTCTGCGGTCGCGGACGCGAGTGTGTACTCGACATCCGTTCGTGGACTCCACGTCCGTCAACTCGACGTCCGAACAGACTCGACAGACTTTCGAAAATTTTTCTAAGTCCAGAAATCTCGAACATTTTTCTATGTCCAGAAAAGTCGAAAATTTTTTTCTAAGTCCAGAAATCGGCTGGTCGCGGACGCGAGTGTGTACTCTAAGTC
>NW_022725470.1:31388-33028 GCF_011630105.1 Anneissia japonica
CTGAAGATCCCGGACGTGTCCGTGTACTCGACGTTCGTCTGAGATTCGCGGACGCGTCCGCGTACTCGACCTCGGTAGGAGATCCGAGGAGGCGTCCGTGTACTCGATGTTTGTCTGAGATTCGCGGACGCGTCCGCGTACTCGACGTCGGTAGGAGATCCGAGGAGGCTTCTGTGTACTCGACGTCCGTCTGAGGATCGCGGACGCGTCCACGACTCGAAGTCTGTTCGGTGTTCGTGTACTGAGGCGGTGCACCCGGCGCCGGTGCTTGTGTACGCAACAACGTGTCCGGCGCCGGTTCTCGTGTCCAGCTTTTCAAAAAAAAGTCCAGAAATCTCGAAAAATTTTTTAAGTCCAGATTTTCCAGCCGATCCAGCTTGCCGGTGTGCCGCAACTTGCATCTGTGAAAGTGGTTGTGAAAGCGAGAGACCCTCACTTTCTGTTCCTTGAAGAACGGGCAGGTAACGACGACTTGACTTTCCATCGTGTTGGATGCTGAGGACGCGGTCCACGATCCCTTTTATCCTCGTCGAGCGAGACGCGATGACGTTCGCTCTACTGATGACGTTTTGCGTACGGTGAACCCCCATGTCGTCGTACACCTGCACTCGACACCGATTACGTCATCGTTACAGACGTACATCTGCTAATCGTTGGCGTCACCTAAGTTCGGAATAGATGACGTCATCGTTTTCGGACGAAAATCGGTATAAAAATGTTGGATCGTCTCCCTACCGTAACTTCTCGCTCAAACATGGAGACTGTCAGTAGCAACGACGAAATACTCGCAAGACTGTATCGATACGTAAGGGCTCTTGGCGGACACGTAATAATCCAACGCCAGATTTACTACCTCGCAGTCCCATCCGATTACCCTGAACATCTTTTGGAGATCTTGCATATGCTACGAAGTTATCACTGCGAATTCGATCTGAAATTGGAGTCTTGCTTTATGGAAATCGACAAAATTTTCACGAACCTGACGACCGGAGTCACCGTCGTCGGTTCGACGTGTCCTGCTAACGTAACCGTCGACGAATTCGAAAAGTTCGTTTGTCCGGATCTGAAGACGGCCGTTCGAAATCTAAACTGCTATATTACAACTACGCTGAATATTGCAAATAGAAATGAGTTTAACTACCTGGCCGATTTATACGCAAGTGCAAAAATATTTTCAGATTTGGTACATGGACAAGATGTGTCACTACAAAAGTCTCCGAAACCTGACCCGCACGACGAACAAGCGGTGATCGATCGATCGACATGCGTGAAATTTCGTTCGATCCTTGCCAAAATCAAAGCAATTCTTTCCGAAATCAATCCTCTGATCTGGTTCGATTGCAAGTTCTTTAGACTCCAGATGATCAAGTACGTGCTTAACGCGCACTTCATGATGCTCGAACGTGTTCTGTCCAAGATGACAAATTGGGAAAATCCTCCGCAGTCGAGTGTCGACGTCGAAGAACAGGTGTTTCGTACGGTGGACGTACAGACTTTCGTAGTGGCGGCAACTGAACTTAGAAACCAAGAGGACGCTATGCTCGGTCTTTTGATGTCGTGCCCTAATGAAGACGGAATAGACGATATAGCCAGAGCCATTACCGATTTTACAGCAACTTTGTCAAATTTGGAATATCTCA
>NW_022725470.1:33483-34353 GCF_011630105.1 Anneissia japonica
TACCGCAGAGGGGAGAGGTGCTCTGCATCGTCGTCTTCCTGCTGTTGGTCGCAAGTTCGGTTTCGTGGTCGGTGGGTCAAATCACCAGACGGTATCGATGATAAACTCTGTAGTATTCGGGGACTTTACAAGTTTCGGACTTTCGCGAAGACGAGTGCGGAGACGTGAGGTTGTAAACGACGTCCGGTTCGTTGGGAGAGATGGGAGGCGGCACGAGGAAGCCCGATAACGGCGAAGTCGAGGACGGAGCTTCGCAGACCGGCCGTTCACCGCAATCCTCCACTTTCCAAGTTACGTCCGTCACGTTGTGGACGATCACGGAATTCGGAGGGGGCTCGTAGCTTACGCATGTCGGAGGATGTCTCCGGACGCACCAGAGGCCAAGGTCCCTCAGATTGCTGCAACCGCGGAGACAGTGAACCAACGTCGCGGACGGCGGTCTTCCTTCTATCCTCAACGTTTCTCCGACCCTTTTGAAAACGCTATCTGTATAACTTCCGATCGATATCACCGACGTCGTGTTTAGGACGGCGATCGGAATCCGGCGGAGGTCTACGGTCGCCCCTGCCGCCGCGAACAGAGCGACCGCGATTGCCAAGGTCGTGCATCCGGCGATGTCGATGCGCCTCATGCTCTTCGTCTTCCTTGTCGTTCGTCTCGTCGTCGAGTCCACATGGCAAATACGTCGGAGACGGTTTTCGGCAGTTCCAGAAGATCGTTTTCGATGAGCTAGTCCACGCTTCACGGACGATTCGGAGGCATCAAGGGATCCGACACGTACTCCACGACCAGCTCCACCGATCCTTTGCCGGCCGACGGACCGGAGAAGCGGTCGAGTTCCAGAACCAGGTTCTTGCCCGTCATCAGAAC
>NW_022725470.1:34398-38271 GCF_011630105.1 Anneissia japonica
GACCAGCGCTTCCACTACCGGAAACGGAACGACGTAGTCCGTCTTGGTGCTCTTGAAGTCGTCCCTGTCGAAGTGCTTCCTGTCGCAGACGAGCATCAACGAACGACCGCAAGTTTTCAGCGCCTCGCTGACGGAATTTTCGAAGCGAGCGGCTTCGACGTCGTCGTCGTTCCCGTGACCCTTTTCCTCCACGTACCTGCGGCGGTCCTCGAAATTATCTCTCCTCCTCGACAGTAGCAACGCCGATCTTTCGCGATCGACGTTTCGGAAGTCGTCGAGGGACACTCGAAAATCTCGTTCGACGAGATGCTTCACCAGGGGCGAACCGAACGCCGTCCGAACGTTCGAACTCTTCGTCTTGCCCATCATGTCCGGACGAGCCTCGTCGCACCTCGCGTCGTTGGTCAACGCTCCGTGATAGTCGTCCTTCCACGTTGTCCTCACGCCTTTGTCGACCGTCTCCTCCGCGGTGACCTTTCGACGCGTGACGTCGGCCACGCCCGCCCAAGTGACAGGCACTTTCCTGCAGAAGGCGGGGGACAGGGCTCGAGTTTTCTCGTCTAGCACCATCAACCGCCAACCGTACAGAAACGGCTCTGACGTGTTCACGTTCAGCTTCACGGCGACCTTGTCGAATCTCCAAAGACTGCGAGAGGCGTTCGCCTCGACGAGGAACTGGGCCCTCGAAAGTTGGCAGCCGGGATGCACTTCTATCTTCACGTCGTAGTCGTCCGCTTTCTTCGAAGGACACAGTCCCTCGCGACGTCGTCCACGACGTCGAAGCAGCGTTCGTTGATCTCGAAGACCATGCGACGCCGATGCACGTTCCCCTCGAATGCTTTGGCGGTCATCCTTTGCGATTCTCCCGCACTCGCCTCGACGTTATGTTAATGTCGAGAATAAAAAAAGTTTCGTATACAAGTTGGAAAATTGTGGTACGTGGAAAATGTTTATTTTTAACGTATGTAATAAAAGAAAGTTTACAAGTATATATTTTTTTAGACGATTTTTATTTATTTGCAAACACCTATGCACGCCCCATCGATTCTCCGGCTCCGAGCGGTGTCTGAATCTGCATCTCCCTGGCTTCCTGGACCAGAGCGCAGAAACCGCAGCAACACACGGCAAAGAGATCGCCTATTCCACTCCCTTCGATCCTTTTGTTTTCCCTGACGTTCTGCCGAGTGATCATACGAGCGAAAATGTTCACCAGCGGTACCATGAGAGCCAGACCGCAGAGAAGGCAGTCGTCTCCTAGTGATTCTGCGAGTTTTCCTTGAGTGTAACACGGCAGGAAGTATGTGAACACGCACATGCCGAAGTTTCCGAAGCAACCGCATAGTCCGTTTTCGAAATCGGCCATCCTTCCCAAGCGCAGGTGAATTCCCAAACGCAGGTGAGCTTCTTCGCTTCTGCTTATATGCGCAATACTTTGACGAGAAACGTAAAAAAATAGATGGCGGCAGACACGTTTTTGCGAAAGTTAGAAAACGGTTATTTTTATCTTTTTTTTAATCCGACCCTATCCTGACTTTCGAAAAAACCCGTCTGCCGCCCTCAATGAACTTCCGAACGGAAACAACAAAAAAATGCAATCTCAGTCAAATTTTATTTTTTTTGTAATAAAATTTATTTTTTAAAACTCGAAAAAAAGGTAAATATTTATATATTTCTTTCTATTTTAACTATAATTGCCCATAACTATCTAAACACCCTCGTGTCGTCCGGAATCTGCCACTCCGCCAATCTCATTTCGATAGGCCGTCTGCACGTCGGGCATTTCCGCAGTCGACTGTTGCAGGATCGACACGATACAAAGTGCCTGCAGGGCAAATTCATCGTTTCTGCGTAAGCCGTCATGCACACGACGCACCTGTCGCTCTCCTCGAGCGTCTTCAGGTTGCCATTCTAGGTCCCAGTATTCCTCCGGCTCTCGATATTCCCCGTAAGTCGGGAGGGCGAGACTTCCGTGCCTCGTCGGCGAACTTGAAGGTTGGACGTATAGCTGCCTCATCGAACATATTTCCTCGTGTTCGTCCATCTTGCTTATCTCCACGCCGGTAAGACACCCCAAACGGCAAAGTTCTATTTCTTCGTCTCCATCGTATCGTGCCTTGCATTTGCAGAAGTGGCGATGAAATCGGGACCACTTGACCCGGTTGTCTCGGAAGAAGGGGCACGTGACAAATCCTTCGCTGTCCATCTTGCATCGAATGAGTAGGGTTCGTTGAAGTGTTGAGGACTCGATCCAAGTTCTCTTTTATATGCATCGATCGGGGGACCATGACGTCATCCTATCATAATAATACTTCATTCAGGAACCGATGACGTCGGCGCATGATGATCGCCGCAGTACGCATGACGTCGCACACGGCGCCCCCTTAGTCACGAACCGATGACGAAAACAGGTACCCATGACGTCAGTGCAGTACACCTTATTTAAGTTACAAAGAGGGAAATGAAACCATTCGAATTCGTTTTGTAGAAGATGATCGAGATGTACTCTTGGTACAACGATAACACGATCGAACGCCAGCTTTCAAACCGCCGCAGGAATAACCGCCGAAGAACGAACCGGCGCAGAAACAACCGTTACGGAATCAACCGAAGTCGCTGCATTCTCCCCGAGAAGCATTCTTTAACGTCGCAGACTATTCGTCGGAACGATCGCAAAGCTTCGATCGAAAGGTTGCCGACCGTCGCTCAAGATCTGAGAAGTCACCGAGATCCGAAAAGGACGAAGACAAAAAAATCCTGCCAGCAGACATCGATTCCGTTCACAAAGAGGTGAGTAAAGACGTATTTTATCTATCTCCCGTCACCCTTTGCGCCTTAGACGATAGCCTAGAGAAACTAACTTATAATTTGTTTAATTACTTTTCCGTTTCCCAGCTGGAAGATGTGAAAAGGTCCATACGAAGGTTCAGGACCGATCTGTGCTGGCTGAACGAAACGCTGAACAAAATGGGACTGAAAGATTTGGAACACGACGTCTTGGTTCACCTCGATCGAGCTTGCAAGAGCATCGACGAACGTATCCAACGAGATGTATTTTCGAGCGAACGAAAGATACGCATTCGTGAACTGAAGGACGTCTACGAATTGATCGCCAGCGGCCGAACGATGGTGCAGGACATAAAAACGAGCTACGGCATGCGATGACAGAATCGCAGAGACAATATTTATTTTCGAATAACGCAATTTTTTATTATTAGATGTTGTAAATAAAATAACGTTTTTTCAAGATATATTTGAAATATCAGATTACTTACAAAGTTTGAAATAAAATCAAGTTCAGCGATACATTTTAGTCTTCTTCGATTATTTAGCTTCGAATCTAAAGTTTCCTTTTTAGTAAATTCGTTCGGGACCAATGACGTAACGGCCAGTACCGATGACGTCTTGTATTAGCTTCGATAGAGAACAAAGTTGGAAATAATTTCAGCACCACTTAGTTACCTTACTGCGACCGAGCCGTCAACATGCCAAAGTGTGAACCTGGTAGTAGCAAAACAGGGAAAAACAATCGCACAAGGAAATGTATATCTGGTCCGCGTACGAAGAGATGGCGTTTTACGCTCGACCATCCAACCCAAACGGAAGATCAGATGCTGAAAAAGTTCATTAACAAGATCGAATGCGACCCGGATGGAAACAGAGAAACTCAACATAACCGATCATGCGCTGGGATCGAATATATTCGTTATACATACGAGCAATGATATAGCGGAACGTTACACGTGAAGGGATGGCTTATCAGTTGCCGTCGTAGACGCCTTGGTGGAATCAAATCGATATTGCCGAGGGCCTTCTGGGAGCCCTGCAGAGGAACAGACACGGAAAACGAACGTTACTGCCTTCAGAATGCGAGAT
>NW_022725470.1:38292-39341 GCF_011630105.1 Anneissia japonica
ACAACCGATACTATACTCTGAGGGGCGGAACGCTTCGTGATACAAAAAAATAGTCTCGATGACATCACAACCGGGACAGATGAAGTGATGATGCAACACCTTTTTTTTTTAAAGAAAGTTTCACACAACGTTCGAATTCATTTCCTCGTCAGACGTGCAACAGCACCTGTCAGCTATAATGGATTACGCCCAGCTTTTTTCCACTATCGCTTTGCTATTCGTATTGAATATTCTCTTGGCAGCAATAACCAAACGGACGGTTTCCGAGATCAATGGCGCCATGATAAAGCGTATGATGTTTATGATTGCCTTCGTCTTTTTTCTCGAAGTTTTCAGATCTGCCGTCGTAGATTTCATGAAAGTGTCATCGAAAGTGTTGAAAATCTCATCGAACAGTGAGACAGACCTTCAGCTTCAGGTGGATATCGTTATGTTGATCATCTTGTACACTCTTTTGCCTGCTATATATGAATGGACCGTTATTGAGCTCATCTGCCACGTAACCAATTCTATAGTATCGACCATCGAAACACTTTTTTACTTCCAGATCATGAGATTTTCTATCTAATGTTTAACTGGAATGTCGTTGGAACTGTTTACGCTCCCGTCGAACCATGTGGAATGTTTGTGGATTCTGTTAAGCGATGAAGGCAGTCGGTTCTATCGAGAGAGAATTCAACGATCCTCTGTTTAGATCAAATTGACACCAGGCAACGTTAATTTTTTTTTTATTTATTATTTTTGTTCAGTTAAATAACAAGAAGATATAGAATACCTTGTTCTAATGTATAATAAGATTAAATATTTGTTAACAAAAAATAGTAACAGAATCTTTTGAACACCTCATGTAACTTTAAATGAATAACGTTTATTTTTCAATGTTTCGAAATAAAAAGAAAAATACATTGTAAAAATTGTTTTTTCGTCAAATTATTGTTTGGTCTCGAATCCGTATTTGAGTCGAAGCGCGGCGTCGTTCCTCATACGATTGTCTATGTTGGACCACGTGATGGTCATGTACTCCAGAAAGAAGAACGTCTGTCGCAGAC
>NW_022725470.1:39446-46586 GCF_011630105.1 Anneissia japonica
GCGTACCCCAGGGCGTCCTCCATGAAGGTTTGCGCCACGTCGTCCAGACTGAACCGTCGGTAACTGTTCACTATTCCGTCGTGTCCTTCCCTCCAGGTCCGTTTCTCGACGTCGCCGACGACGACCGACCGTTCCAAGCACGCCTCGACGTTCGGGAAGTGATCTTCGATCTTCGTTCCGATCGGGCGCGAAGCTATCCGATGAAAAGTCTGAGAAGTGTCGATCATTATGATCTCGACGTTTCGGACGCTTTCGGCTAACGACCGACCGGTGCTCGTCTCCCTGTCAATGATGTCAGCGAATCTTCCTTTGATGCCCATTGCTTTCTCGTGAAAAAATGACGCATGACGTAACGGAATATAGACATATATATGCATTCTGGCAAAGGACAAACCCCGAACCGTTAGCGAGTTTTTCTTCGTAGTCGTAGTCTTCGCCGTCGTGAACACCGTTGCAGAATATCGTCATGTTGCTGAGATTGGAATCGACAAAGCGACGGAAGAAAGTCGTCGAGGAGCTGAGGAAAAATTTCGACAGCGTCCGGCAACTTCGAGAAGGAGAATACGAGCCCGTGATGGAGAGGCACACATTCGACTGGAACGCGTTGCCCACCAATCCTGAGATCGAAGATCTGGCGTACGTTCGTCGCAACGTTCCCGTCGACTTGGCCCTCGACGACCCGGTGATGGAGCTGATCGTCAAGCATTGGGAACGCGGCAACGTCGTTCGCTTCGCTTACAGAGGGTCCACGAGACTGATAAAAGCCATCGAGAATTTCGCGACGTGTCTCCGAACCCACAACCTCCCCCTCGTCAAGAACGTCAGCTACAGGTACAATATGGAATCGGGCATCCACACGCAGGCCGTTCTCGGCGACGTGTACAAGAGCCTGCACGAATGCCTCACGCTCGCCGGCGAAAATCGAAGCGGGAGCAACCTGCACGCCATCGTAGCGAACACGTTGGCGCCGGACACGGACGAATCTATCTCGGTGGCGATCCAGGTCGCCGTATTCAAGGATTACGAGAGGGTGGTGAGACAGACTTATCTGAACATGGCGACGGAGGAGATACTTCGGATGGCTAGAGACAGACCGGTGACGAGAGTGGCGCCGATGTCCATGACTCTGAACGAAGATTTCGTGGCCGCTTTCGATCGGGGAGGTCGGAAAGGCTGCAAGTATGCTCTGATATTATACAGTCACAACTTCAGACGTTAAACTTTCTCCCTCTTTTTTTTTTAGATAGATAGATAGGTAGATATACAGATAGATAAATATACACAGTATTTTTTCTTACGTAGATTAAGAATCAAGAACAGACAATAAAATTAACACTCTTGGTAACAATAAATTACGTTTTTCGAATCTTTATTTACAATCATGTTTAACATCGATTTCTAAGTGTGTGTGTGTGTGGCTGAATCTGTTAACAAAAACAACATAGAAATAAGTCACGAGAGAACGCTGAAATCGATCCTGTGCAGATTCGATCCCTCGACTTGGACCCATCTGAGCTTCGGCAAGATGACGTCCACGTTGACGTAGCGATATGCGAACTGCGTGCCGGTCTCGGCTAAAGTCAGACGACACTCGAACTGATATTCGGGTTTGACGTCGACGAATCGAAAAGAGAACGAAGTTGCGTACTCGACGAGATCGACCTTCCTGTTTCCTAGCGGATCGATGCATCTCTGATACACGTTGTTTATGGTGCACAGCACGCAATTGGGCCTTCCGTAGTGATTCGACGCTCCGATGCTCGTCAGGTCGCCGCCGCCCATCAACACTTTGGCGGCGTCCGCGTTCAGACACTCGGCGAGCGTGAATCCACCGGAAACGTACCTAGACAGGCAGTCGGGTGACTCGCACCGCCGCACTTCGATGCCGACGTCCGGTCGCATGCCGTGCTCGTAGCCGTTGAATTGCAGCATGTCCATCGTCCAGGGATTGGTTTCAGCGATTCGTTAGGAACGTTGCGCACTCGATCGAGAAAGTGGTTGTGTTCGATCATCATCTCCGACAGGACCTTGCAAAGGGTGGATTCGTACATCATGCTGTCTTCGTTCGCACCTTCCGCGTCCCTGTTCGCTTCACGAAGCCTGTACGCACCGACCATCCTGGTGAGCACGTCCGATTCGCCTTCCGTCTCTTCCAGTTCTCTGGCGATCGATCGGACGTCGCAGGTCGACTGCACCAGAGAAATGCCCACGTTCGCGTTCATCCTCTGCCTGCCTGCAGATCAGCAAATTCGCGTGTCTTCGGTAACACGGAGGATTAGCGACGACGTCGACGACGGCCACTCCACCTTTGCCCTCGTTCATGCGATTAGATGTTTTTTAAAATTTCTGCAAAATCCAAGATCCAGAGTACCAACAGCACCACGACGACGACCAAACACACGCAAATGATACAGTGCACGGCTTTGCAAGTCCACGACACCGCCTTCACGGGAGCAGATGCAACGCCCATGCCTAAGCGATGGGGAGGGAATGAACGGTCAACGTTAACGTTCGTGCGGAAGGGTTCGCTCTCGACGATGGTATGAAACTGACGGTTGTTTGTTTCGCGATAGTTCTAATATCGTCTTTATCTCTGCTGTTGCACGATTTTCACAAGGGTAGGAAGAAACTTTCATCTACCGAAAACCTCCTCGTGTCGACGGTGAGCAACAGGACGAAGGCGAACCTGGCGTATCGTCAGGGATGGTCGAACACAGAAAACAATTTAGCGATCACGATATCGACGGCGACCCCGACTCGATGGACTCCGGTTCCAAACGAAAGGTTAGGTTGGAGCGCGGAACCTCTGCTGCGAGGAGCCGTTCGCGCAGAATGAGTAACGATGGCGATCGTGGGTACCGTTTATTCGGAGTTTCTGCCGGCGTACTATTCGGCGTCCAGCTCCTGCTACTCGCCGTAGTCTGCATGAATCACGCCCGCCAGAGACGCACCGAAAAACTGCTCGACGAGCGGTCTTGCAAACTGAGCTTCGGAGACGTGGTCGTCACTTCCGAAACAGGATACAGGATCGTGAACGACGAAGGGAATTCCGTTCTCGTACGCGCCGCCGACAGAACGTGGATGCCGACGCAACCGTGCGAGGGACCGGACGACGATTACGAGGAGTTCGTCTGCCTCTCCAAGATGTACATGCTGTCGGGAAAGGCGAAGACTTACGTTTTCACGATGTACAACGACACGGTTCGGGATCACAAGGTGCTGGTTCAAGGACCGACGTACGACAAGCGCGGAGGAAAATCCCTGCCAGTTTACATGCGTACCGACCTGTGGAGCGGCAAGATCAGCATCGGCTATCCCCCCGTGCCCAGCGATCGTGGACACGACGAGTCGGACGACGCTCTCGTCTACGTGGACGGTCGGGTTGTGTCGATGACCGTGTCCTCGAACTTGTGACGGCAGCCGGGTGACCAACACTTTCTCCTCACCACGCCGGTACCCAGTTCGTGCTGCAGATTCTGCCTGCAAGATCGATGAAGTCGTCCGGACATCGGGCAGTGTCGCTCGTCCGTGTCGAAGAAGAGGAAGTTTCCTCTCCTGACCGTGCGCTTCGTTCGGATGGACGTTGCACGTTCGACGGCAGACACGATTCTCGACAGATCCTCTTCGGACAGCAACTTCTCGAAACCATTCGACGTTCGGAACTGTCTTTTGGGCGGAACCATCGGTCGATCGTACGCCCGGCGAATGTTCGTAATGCGCGAGCGCTCGACGAACGTGTAGCTGACCGTCGCCGCCTACGCGTCTCAGACGCCTCACCGGTTTTCCTTCGGACATCTTGCAACATCCCGGCAGCCGCAGAGATTTACCGGCAGCGTACACGGAAAGGTCGACGTACCTCATCTCGGGGTACACCTGTCGCAAGGACGTCATCATCGAAGAGAGAGCGGCCATGTTCCGAATCGGTCGGGGAAGCCGTTGGTACACGTGCAGCGAAAGTTTGGCACTGCCGTCGCTGGAGTAGACGTCCGGCTCTTCGGATAAGTTGCCAAGCTCTCTGGACAGAACGCGACGAAACTTTTCGGCCAGATCCAACGCCGCGCCGTCGCTCCACTGCGGTTGGCTATAGTAGTCGACGTCTAAAGGTATCGTGTGCACGAACAGATCTCCGTCGAAGACTTCGCTGAAAGTCAGGTCGCCACGTGACCTAACCATCCGCTCGAGAACGGTCGGCGATGCACCGAGTATCCACTCGCGTTGCCTTCGTACACTGACGTCATCACGGACGTGACCGACGGCGCCACGTAGACGCCTCGGAAGCATCTCCAGGATCCGATGTTGGAAGTGCCGACCGGAGGAAGGCACTTGGAATACCTTCGAGCGAGAACGAATGGTCGTGGCAGTTGTCCTTCGCCCGTCAGCAAACCCACCGATGCGATCCTGTCGTGATTGTAGAAATCCTCGATCCTCTTCAGAATGCCGAATCCGTACTTGAAATCTACGAGTTTGCTTTCCGGAAGTTGTTCGTCTTCTTCATACGACATGACGTGTCCCGATAAGTTTTATATTTAAAATCTCACCAACTGTGTAGAGTGTCAAAGAATAATAGAAACAAATGCAAATTTTTCTCGAGTTCTCTCATTTATCTTTTGTTTTCTGGAAACACGTTCCGGCGACGAACTCCGCCACGATTTTGGGACTTTCCTTCGCGAGCAGGTTGTACTCGACTATCATGTCGAGATTGTACATTATCCACGCTCTCCTCAGATCTCTCACGATGTCCGGAGGAACGCTCATCTCCCGAATCGCCCTTCCGCCGGATCTCGGCTCCGGGTACAGCAGCAGGATGTTGTCGTGTCCGTTCTGCTCGACCACCACCTTGTCGCGAACGAGGTGGAACACGTTCTCGCAAGGTTCGTCGAGCATCCTTCGAGCTTCGCACGCGGACCGCACGCACAACCGGTCGAATCTATCCTGCAATCCCATATAACGACGAACGTCCTCCCGCCGGACCACATTCTCGTCGTGATTGCAAGCGTCGGAGAAACCTTCGTCGAACGTTCGAAACCTTCTCCAGCGGACGTAAGATTCCAGCCAGGTCATGACGTTGGATCTGTTGCAATTCTTTCTGGATCCGAACGCCATCGAACGCGAATACTACGACCACCGGATCGCCGCCTGCAACGGAGACGATGTCGGGTACTGTTACGACGCCCTCGTGACGTTCCAGACGGTACCGACCTTGAGGTGGCCTCACCGAGTTCCGGACTTCGAGACGAAAGGAAAAGAGACGCGGTGCGGGCGGCCGCGTCCGGCGAGAGGGTCGGGTACGATCCGTACCCGTTCATGGAATCCGCGATCGTCAACCGACTCGGTAACGATGCGGACGCCCGCGTTCGCGTGATCTCCGCGTTCAGGAGTCACGCTCACGAGGTCGGTCTTGCATCGGCGAAGTGCTTCGACCAGCTGTTCATCGCTCACGTTCCGGCAACCCATGTCCGCATCTTCAACGTGGAGCTGTCGACGCACAACGCCCGCATAAGGAAGGGACTAGCGTCCGTGGGAATGGTGATAAGAGATTGGGCCGGCGGCGCTAGGGCCGACGAGTTCGTCGAAGGACTGCTGAAGCCGCTCTTTATCCTGACCGAGAAGGAATCTCGGCTCGTGCAAGCCTTCCGACGTTCATGCGGAATATACGACCGGAAGCTGAGGACGAAAAGCAGGATCGTGACCGTGAGATCGGAACCTGCGTCGTGGAAATTTCGCTGGCGAGATTGCAAGCTCAAACTTTGCGATCAAATTACGCTGTACGAGCGGGCGGACGAACGTCTCAAGTGGACGTGCTGTCTGTTCGCCGACGACCGCGTCCCCTTCGGACGCTTACCGGTCAACCTACTTTTAAATATGAAATATCCGAGACGTTCCACTCCCTCTTAGTTTATGTAAAAATGTACACAATAAATAAAGAAAGGAAAACAAATAATACGATTTTCTGGTGTATTTCATTTTTGTTCATTTATTGTTTCTATCAATCAGACTAAAGTAATCTTTTCGCTTATCAACTCAACCTTCTTTCCCGTCTTCGTCTCCTACTTCTCTTCGTGCGAACAGCAGAACATCATCTTCACCGCATCCAACATCAATGCCATCTGGAAGATGACGAGAACGGCGAAGAATGCGCAGGTGACCAAGGTCGGCGTCTCGCACAGTCCGGTTCCCGGACGACACGAGTGGTAGGTCAGAGAGAGGACGATCGCCGGCAGCTGACAGTTGGCGCAGATGACCGCCATGAACTTCTTCAGTCGTTGCCGCTTCCCTTCCAAACGATACGCGTAGTCGATGGGGAACGACCACCTGGCGACGACTGCCATGAGGCAAACCCTGGTCATGTCCCGAAACCAAAGCCGGACTACCAGAGCGACCAAGGTGTAGATATTCAATGCTCTGTTAACCCGTCTCACGGCGGAAGAGTCGGTCCACAGTCCGTCCAAGACAAGATTCAAGTAGGCGCCGGCGAACGAACACAAGACGTACTCGACGACTATGGCGTCGGAGCGATCCATGAACTCCGGAATCCAACCTGTCACGAAACACGTAATCACCGCAGCGGCCGGTATGAAGAAGCTGAGCGAGGTGTGCACGATCCGGTGTTTCGTGTTCGTGTCCACCAGACCCGGACTCAAGCTGTCGGTAATCCCGAAACATATCGACATCGAGATTTTCAGGAAGGCGAGAAACACGACGGCGGCAAACACCGGAACCGGTACTATCATCGACAACATGACGTGAAGGCGTGTGCAGAAAAGGAGGCGTGTTGAGAAAGTAACGGTACGGTTCTTGGCGAGTAAATGATGACGGTGGCGTCACCTTCGTTCTATTTATCGGCCTTCGCGAAGTGCCCATGACGTGGCATTTTTGTGTACGACGAAACTTCCCGCTTCGTAGTCGAGAAGGTGGCAGGAGAACGAACGCGGAACGATGGTGACGATGAGGTTGGCCGTGACCGATTCGAGCGAGAGGCTTCATCGACTGACGATACACCGTTCGCGCGTCGACGTTCGCAAAGCCGGTCTGGTTAGCGAACGTCGACGCTGGTGGGTGGAAATGCGATCCGACCGACTCACGATCCAATACGATAAAGCGACCAGGTCGTTGTCGACGGTCTCTCCGTCGGGTAAGACC
>NW_022725471.1:0-621 GCF_011630105.1 Anneissia japonica
AAAAAAAAAAAAAAAAAAAAAAACTCAAATAACGCAATTTTGATTGTCAATCCATAATATTGTGGTCTAAAAACACATTTAGGACCAAAATTAAGCCATAAAAACTCTCCACATGAACCCCCAACAAGGATTTTTTTTTATTCCGGGCTGTTGACCGAGTCTTCGTTGTCGCAGTGGTTCGGACTCCTCCGTCAGACACGTCGGACCCCTTGTCGGCAAATTTCTGGCCCCACTACTGAATTCCACTCGCTTTGAAAAGTGGGATTTAACTATAGGACGATTGGTAACGGCGGGGAAAATTGATATGATGTTCCCCCACTTTGTTGAAGGACGTGTCCCTCTGGCCCCCAATTGACGCCCATGAAGTCCTACAGGATTTTTTATTGGGTGAGTGCGAATTTGTAGAGAGTGGACCAAAATGGCTTCGGTGGGCGGAAGCACATAGGGGGCGGGGAAACCTTGCTGGGATCGATGTGGCGGAGCTCAGGCATTTTTGATAATTTGAGATCTGTGGCGGATGCATACCGTAAAAAAAGAAGCCTATCTCGAAATGAAGGCCCTTCTTTAGTTTGCAAAAGTAGTGTCGAAAAGATGCCCATCCATCTAGCATTTTTTTCGAGA
>NW_022725472.1:0-608 GCF_011630105.1 Anneissia japonica
AATCCGGTGATAAAACTTTAATTTGCAACTATCGTCCAATCTCACTAACTTCAATTTGTTGCAAAGTACTTGAAAAAATAATATCCTCTAATATTCTAGAACATGTCAGCACCAATTGTCCTATAAGTGAATTTCAACATGGATTTGTTCCCTCCCGCTCATGTGTTACTCAGATCACTAACTTAGTTCATAATTGGTCAAAAATTTTGGATAGACGTGGTACTTCCCCTAGGATTGACGTTATTTTTGTTGATTATGCCAAAGCGTTTGACAAGTTACCCCACCACATTATTCTCCATAAACTTGCATCTCAGTTTAATATTAGAGGTTATGTTTGGAAATGGATTAATTCATTTCTACACAATAGAACACAGAGAGTTGTTTTCCAAGGTGCTGTTAGCGAGCTACTTCCTGTCTCTTCGGGAGTCCCACAAGGGAGTGTCCTGGGGCCTTTGATTTTTAACCTTTTTATTAATGACTTAACTTATGCACTACCTTCATGTGCCTTATTTGCTGACGATACAATCATCTACAGAGCCATCTACAGTAAGCAAGATGAATGTCTTGTTCAGCGTGATCTAGAAGCCTTAGAAGGATGGTGCATGAGA
>NW_022725473.1:0-851 GCF_011630105.1 Anneissia japonica
GATTGATCTCGGATACCTCGGCACTTTACCGTCTGCTGCACGACATCATCGAAGAACGGAGGGAGGCCGGATTCAACATGAACGAATGCGCCTCGCTTCTCTGGTACACGCTCCATTCGTGCAAACTTGCGAAAAAACAACTGATGTCGATGAAGTATCGTGCCTTTCCGAAACCGGGAAAATACGAAAAAGTACTGAAGCCGAACTCGAAACCAACACCACCACCACCACAACTACAACTACAACGACGACGACGACAACTACAACTTGATCAGTGAGTGAATAAACAACAACAACAACAACAACAGTCGGCCGCCCGGCCGTCCTGTAAATACACAATTTCGTCGCAGTATTTTTTGTGTTCTTGCAATGATGTTGTGTTTGTGCAGTACGGTTGTGGCGGATGTCATCCTCCCCCCACCCCCCTGGTATGATATAAAAGTACGACGACTCGCTCTGCTTCACTCTTTGTTAGAATATGAGATGGAGGTTGGTGAATCAAAAAAAAAATGGTCTGTTGTACGTCATGTGCGACGAGAACGGCCGTAAGATAACGGTGACTTCAGATCGAAAGGTGATTCCTTTCCTCGAGTATACTGTAGGCGAATGCGACGATAGAGGATTTATAGTCGCGCGCCACATAAAGACAAAGGGTATATCGGATGATTTTGTCAGACGCTCGTTTAAAAGGTACAGATGGCGCAATGCCGTGGAAAAGATCACCCAGAACGATATCCCGCGACGCAGTAGTTATTCGCTCTGCGAGCTGATCGAACGAGTTGTGGGATTGCAGCGTCGGCATCGAAACGTCAAGAATTTCGACGAAATCCTTGACGTTTTGAGAACTGTCC
>NW_022725474.1:0-788 GCF_011630105.1 Anneissia japonica
AACTACTATTTGTACACTAAAGAACTAGCTGACGATAATAGTCTCTCTGAATTTAACGTACCTATCTACTAAACAAAAGGTACTCGCTACGTTATAGTATGTACTAAATTCAGATGATGATAGTAAATACGGTAGCTGGTGTAGTGCTAAAGGTTCAATAACCACAGCCATATTAATGGTATTGTATTACTACTACTAATTCCATGGAGAACACCAGCATAGCCAGTAAAGTGACCTGGATTACATTTACCCTTCATAAATTCGGAAATGAAATCTGAACTACAAAAATAAAAAAAGATGTAGAGTTCATATATACATATACATATATATATATATATATATACATATATATCTTAACAAAATTGATAATCATATGCATAGAAACATATTAATACAACTTCGTTTAGGAATTCTACCAATTAAAATTGAAAAAAAGGAGCGTAACACACCTGGAAAGAACATCATTTGTAAAATGTGCACTTTGAATTGTATTGAAAATGAATATCATTTCATCACCTTAGTTTGTCCATTTTATTCTCAGAAATAATTCATTACCTGAATTTTATTGTTGTAACCCATGTCATTTTAAATTCTATCATATTTTATCAACTAAAAATATACAATTATTGAATAATTTAGCCAAATACCTCTATGATGTTTTTGAAAACAGAAAAAGCATTTTATAATTTCAGACAACTCTATTAATATTTTATTCTTTTTTATGTAAATGGTCCGTAGGACTAATTACAGGACAAATACATGTCCTACGACACGTGCATAGTAACAAA
>NW_022725475.1:0-662 GCF_011630105.1 Anneissia japonica
CCCTGCGATTTCAACTAAATTTTCACTGAATTTTCACATTTGAAAAATTCTTGATCAGCCCCTGCTGTATGTTGAAATGTTTAAGAAACAAATACATTAAAAATACTTGTATGCCCACCCAAATAATAAAATGATGATTATTGAATAAACACAGGCTTGATCTGTAATGTACAAATATTTCTGTTTATAGTTTTAATTGATTCTGCTAATAAGAATTATGATGATGATTTCATTACCGTACCTTACTTACAATTAACATAGATTACACAGTACGGTACATAATCAGAAAGCAAAAGTTAAACACACAAATTAAATAATGTATATAGAAAGTCAACAATTTAGTAAAATAAAAGTAATCTATACCTAACAAACGGCAAAAATAAATTATCGAAATGAAGAAAATCCACTCCACAAAAGTAAACTGTAAATTACGAAAAAGAATTGTAAAATGTATATAAAACAAAGCAGGTAAACATTAAATTAGTGATTTGTACATGATATTTTGACACAGTTTTACCGCGATTAGTACAACCGTGTCAAAATACCACGCGTAGTACACGTACTACGCGTACTACACGTAGTACGTGTAGTACACGTACTACGCGTAGTACGCGTAGTACGTGTAGTACGCGTACTACGCGTAGTACACGTACTACACGTAG
>NW_022725476.1:0-1827 GCF_011630105.1 Anneissia japonica
TGGGAACGTGAAGCCCATGGAAGCTTTGACAATTTAGGGATTTGAAAAAATTGTAATCAATTTTTGACCCCCACAATCTGTATAAATATATCAACTAAGGCAGTTGCAAGGTACACGGTACTGTACGCTATCTTGTTAATTGTGAGAGTCTTTGCTGCTGCCTACCCAGACTTGCGCAAAGGATATCTAAAAAATGAGCTCAAATTTGCGCAGAAAATCGCTATGAAAAGAGGTGCGAGCAATCGTAATTGCTGCATAATTGCATAGAGTTATATATTAAAAATGTATTCTCCCTTGCTAATGTCAAAAAATCATAAAAAATAATTGAAATAAACTTGCTCATATTGCAATAGCATACAAATTATTAAGTGTTTCTTTCATTTTTTGCTGTAAACTGATGGGTAGACATTTTTTAAATACACTAATTTCTATGTTCAAGTTGATAACTTTTATGTTACTTCAAAAAGTTAATTTCAAAAAAATATTTTTTTGGTATTTAGCATGGGACAATACATCTTTAAGATTGGGTCAGATCTTAAATTTCAGCAAATGTGCGGGTGGATTTCTATGCCAAATTTTTGTGCGAAGGATATATTCCTCTCGCAGACATTACTATACAGTCTTGCTGCCAACTGAACATTCTTTATCATTACCACGTTAGCATACGGTACAATCCATATGCAAATCGATCGACTAAAGAAACTACAAATTGACATGGGAAATGTTTACCAACCAATTCTTTCTGCTAACGATGCGAGTCTCTGGCCCCAAAGTCCATTGACTCCAACAAGTATGACGTCTCCAGGTTGCAGTATGTTGACAGCAGCGGCTTCCATACCGGCATGTCCTGTCCCACTAATTGCTAACGTCAAAGCATTCTTGGTTTGAAAGGCATACTGTATACCAGCTTTAATGTCATCCATTATCTGTAAACGATTGCAAAGACTCAACAAACAATAATAAATTCTACTGTGAAATATTCATAATTCAACTTCTACTAGTTCTAGGCCTAGGAATATCCAGTTCAGTGACAGTGTTTTAAAATTAGTTTTTGCAATGCATCGCAAGTTTTTCATTGTTTTGTTTTTGTATATTTTCCACCAATGATATTATTGTTAGGTAAAACTTATGTTTGTATAAAAATGTCATTATTGGAGGAATCTGGGCCCTACATTCTTTGTTTTTATTTAAGCCTAGTAGGGAATAACTTTCTAATAACGTTTGAATCCTAGACTTGGCTAGCTTACCTAGGCCTAGCCCTAGCCTACTACTGTAGGCTAACTACAGCCTACCTCCGCCAACCAGACATTGAATAATATTGTACTGTTAACTAATGATGTAAAGCCTATACTATACTTAGGCCTATATGTAGCTGCTTACATTTTGTGAAATATCAGAGCCAGACTCTTTCAATCCTAGGCGAGATAACAACTCGCTGGGAAGACCCAGCAGCAGGGGTGGCGCTGTCTCTTATACACATCTAGATGTGTATAAGAGACAGTTGTGCACCCCCCTCGGGGAGAAAAAGCACAATTCGTCGGGGAGGAAAAAATATTATGTATTTTCTACATATTAAAGTAGACTCTAAAATCGATTAAATACGCCTTTTTGAAACCCCTAAATTGTCAAACTCCCCTCACCCCCGGACAACTTCGTAACCTTTTAATCGAAGCCCGACGACGCCCACTTGATCCCTTCGTCGGGGGGGAAATTTGACGACTCCTCGGGGGGACATCGGTCCCCCCGTCGGGGACCTCGCAACCCCCTCCCACCCTCGGGCAAATCCTGACGCCACCCCTGCCCAGCAGGCCCTATCTATTCATCTAG
>NW_022725477.1:0-1608 GCF_011630105.1 Anneissia japonica
TTGTAAATATCGTCATATCTACAACAACAAGCACTGTCAAAGATCTCTACTCGTGTTTTCGATATCCGGGAGTATCATGCAGATCAGAGATTATGTCAGAAGGCCGCTATATTGAATTTCAAGATGGCTGCCATATTGGATATCAAGATGGCGGCCAAAATATTTTTTTTCCATATTTACATATGTAAAGTACCAGCACTGTGAATCAAGATTGTGTATATGTATAGGGATATGCAATCATCAAACACCTCATAATCATAGTGAGACCTGCCTATGGCAGTAAAGTAACACCATTTAGAAAAAAAAAGTCCGACAACTGCCACGTTGGATTTCAGAATGATTGCCAATTAAGAACGGTACGGTACATGAAAGAAATGGAAATTTAAAAAAAATTAATAGAAAACATAGAAAACAGTTAAGGAATAACAAATTGGTAATCAGTCGAAAGTAATGAAAATTAAAAAAAATAAGTATATAACTGCTTTGTATGGTATAAGAGCAAGTGCAGAGGGAGAGAGATAGATGCAGATATTAAGCATCATTTATATTAAAGCTAATTTTAGCATAAATGAAATTATGTAAACATAAATCAAATATTCAAATTAATGGTGTGAAGACACTAATATCGAATAGACCTCATGTCTATAAAAGTGCTAATTATCATTTTCAAATGATATATAAACATATGTGTATTGAAAGGGAAAGAAACGGAAAAGAAAATTAAAGAAAGGAAAAGAAAGAACGGAAAGGAAAGGGAAAAACTGGAAAGGGAAAAGAAATAAAAAAGAATAGAAAATGAATATAATGGAGAAAGTGAAAAGAAATAAAAGAAACATCAAGAAAAATTAAGAAAAGTATATAGATAACTTTAGCATAAATGAAATAATGTACACATAAATTAAATATCACATTCAAGTAATGGTATGAAAGCAATAATATCAAACAGACTTCTAAATATAATTTTCGAATATGTATATATATATATATATATATATACATATATGTATATAATTAATTTTTGTGTGTAGCACTCTGTTTATATAATTAAATAATGGTGAAAACAGAGCTCAATTAAATGAAAAGTGATGTGAGTATCGTATCAGGAATAGCCTATCAAATACAAAAAAAAAGTTCCTTATCAACTGTTAGAAAATATGCCCCTGGCGGCGGGAATTAAAATGTGATTTCTTGCTGTTATGGTGAGTGCCATACGGTACATATTTACCACTAGGGGCTCCTGGTATATCGCAGATACAACCCAACCAGGACACTTATTCAAACAAATAATATATACTGTTGCCAAAGAATACTCTAGAAATCATACCTGTATTATAATGAAGTAACATATAGTATCAATGTTGCTGCGTAGCATTGTGGTATAACTAATCAAATAATAACAGAAACAGTGCTAAATGAACAGTGATGTAAAGATCATATCAGGCGCAACCTATAAAAGAAAAAGTCCCTTATCAGCTGTATGAAAAAGACAAAAGTGTCCCCAGTGAGAATTAAACCATGCATCAGTTGTTGAAAATGTGTCCTAGTTGGATTTATCAGGAAACGAATATTTCGTATGTATATATATACATTTATCTTCCTTTGATGATA
>NW_022725478.1:0-960 GCF_011630105.1 Anneissia japonica
TGACCCATTTTAAAGATAATTATGATATGTGGACTCATAAAATAACAGAATTTTTAATTTTTTTTTAAATAATGCGGTTCCAATAGAAAAAGTGCGGGACCATCCCCTGGGAGAGGAAGGTGAGCATCTTAACCACCAAGCTATTGACCTCCACTCACTACTTGCTAATCAAACTGGTGTAAAATAACTTAATCACTATAACAAAATGTCTGTGGAACTCACTCATCTAGTTTAACATAACAATAAATAATAAAGGTAATTTTGTTATAACATTGGTTTAACAAAAATGAATATTTTTTTCCTTAATATAGGACAACTATAATATAATCAAACAAAATTAACAAATACTAGAAAGCAATCTTAATTTCTCAATTTTTTTTTAGTGCTACAAGTGCCATCAAGGGCCAATCCGCACAAACACAAAAAAAGAACTTGAAGAAAACACAAAAAAAACAAAAACAATACAATGGTAACCATGCATCATAGGGACTGTTGGATATGTGTTCTCATAATCAGGATTACTGTTATCCTATATAGCGCCCTCTCTTTGTTTTGTACAGGACCTTTTACTTTGATAGAGGTCATGAATGAAAGGAGAATATGTTACACGAGTTGTTGAATAAATGCGGCAGAGTTGAATATTGATATCTCTGTATGATTCAGTTTGTTTCCGAAAACATCCGTCATGGCAGAAAACAACCCAACAGAAAATAATAACTTAACAGGTTATGGGCCCAGGCGTGATTCTAGCCGCCGATGGCGAAGGCTAGTTTTCGATGGAGACGAAAACAATTTCGAAATCTGGGAGGCCAAGTTTCTAGGCCACCTAAGAATGTTGAAACTGAAGGACACAATTACCGCCACTGATCCCGATCCGGAGAAGAATGAAGAGTGTTATGCAGAACTAATACAGTTTCTAGACGACAAAAGCCTGTCATTAGTGATGCGGGAGGCGACGGA
>NW_022725479.1:0-1002 GCF_011630105.1 Anneissia japonica
GAAGGGCAGGGAGAAACATTTACAAACGGATGGTCTATACCACCTCAGCCCCACTATGGTTGGGGCTGGGGTAAGAAATACCCCAGCCCCAACCATGGCCGGAAATGACCCTCTCAGACCTATATTTAATTTTAATTTTTTTTCTTTTTTCTCCATTTCTTTTATTAATTCCCCACCCCCCTTGAATCTGCAATATAACTGGAGCTGATAATTTCAAACAGGATTTCGTAGCACATTTAAAAAAAATCAATGGTTAGAAGAGTCGGAAAATATAATGCAATGAATAATTAGGAACGTTTTTTGTGAGATAATAGGTTTAAAATAGTGGAACTTCTGGAATTGGGGGGTGGGGGAGGGGTGCATCTCAGGCCCCCGCACCTACGGGCCTGAGCTTTCGACGTGCACATTACAACCGTACATTTTGCTGATATTAGGCATACAGTACAGTAAGTACTGTAATGAATGCAGCTGAGTGGTCTAATATTTATCGGATGCGTCATGAAATTCTAGAAGGCAGAGATATCGGGATGTCCAATCACATTGATTAAATTTCTATAGAATAATGGTCAATCTTTTTCAAGATGTAAAAAAAAATAAATTGGAATTAATATAGGCATCTAGGCCTATTTTTGCAACCTCTTAAGAAAAAGGTAGGCCTATACAGTAATCTCATCAATGACATATTATGATATGGTAGGCACAAAACCTGAAGGCATTCGCTTTGCCGTTCCGCAATTTAAAATGTTGATTTCCTTGTCGACATAAGCAATTCAAATCGGCAATTGTACACTTGCATTCGACATTTCACTTTGGAAACAAAACAAGTTACCTTAGTAAGAGTTATCCTGATAAATCTACTAAAGCTGATGTATTATCTGAGACACATTCACGGGAAATAATTTCCTCCTGCTTTTTAAATACATAACTGTTAATTCGCCAACTACACCACAAATGAGCCTTGACCAGTGATAAGAACGACCGACGAAGTAGTAAACCAGATGA
>NW_022725480.1:0-4685 GCF_011630105.1 Anneissia japonica
CCCCCCCCCCCATAGACATTTAGTCATATTGGTTTCCATTGGATGCCAATACCCCCACACAATGACTACAATGATCTACGGACCAAGTACATATCAGTGTAGTTAAGTTTTTTTGTAGTTTAAGATGGATTTGTAAAAAAAAAAAAAAAACAAAAAAAAAAAAAACAAAGAAGAAAAATAGAATGGAGAGAAAGAGAGAGTGAATATGAGTAAATGATGGAAATTGACACGTATTCATCTTGCACCACTTGTATTATATGCTATGAATTTTTATGTTTAACGATTTAAATTTTTTTAAATAAATTGTTATATTGCTTTATGCCTACTACACATTGTAGTACACTTTACCTTATGTTATGGTGTTAAAAAAAAAAAAAAAATTAATTGAAAGGGATGTAATGTAGTATTAAGTTTCAATGGTATTAACTTGCATAACCATTGGAATCGATACCCTTCACCTGATAAATGCCTTAAAATGGATTGACAGTTTTAATGGTCAACTTGAGTATACAGATAATCTAATAATATAACTGGACTTTGTATAAATTTACCCTAGTCAGTTGGACTTGGCCTTTCTCACACTATGAATCTATGATTGTCAGTTATGAGCCTAAGCTCTGAAGTTTGTGATACATCTTAATTAGTAGTTTTTTGGTAAACAAGTTACTAAATCATAGAGAAAGAATTTTTCTATGATCCAATCAGAAACTCTAAAAGTATGGGGTGACTTACTTCAGACACACCCCCATTACCTAAAGTATAATACTACACAAACACCCCCATTTCACTGAGTCAGTGACCAGTAACCAGTAACCAGTAATCAGCAATGGTCAGTAATCAGTAGTGAGTAGTATTCAGTAGTTAGATTCAACACAGAAGAAAAGTACAGGGCCGAGCTGACTCCACTCTAAAAGGGCTGTCTCTGAAACCTGGAGTTTAGCTGATTGTAACCAACGTACAGTTTGTGTTAATAAAAGTTTGCAGTGAACTAAAAGGAACTGTGTCATACTACTCATTCAAAGTCACCAACAACTAACCGATATTCAACACTACCAACTCTGAGGTTATTCGAGGAAAAAATATAAACATGGAAACTGAAAAGAATTGCACGAGAAATCAATTCAGCGTTTGTAGCATATAAACTAGGCAATAATATGGAATATAGAGGAGATATGAACTGTAATTTTTTCAACTATTGCGAAAAGATGTATAATGCATGCGATGAACATCTTTATAATTTGACAAGAGAAGTATCGCTTGATTTAAATGAGAATATTAAGACGTTTTTAAAAGACGTTTTAACAGATATGTTTAGTGATAATATCATAAACTTGGGCCGTATAATTATTGTGTTTGTGATTGGAGCGAAATTAGCTGTGTTATGTAAAGATAAAAACAGAACTGATTTGATTGATCAAGTAATACAGAGTGTAGACAAATTCGTGAAGACGGAATTTTTGGAATGGATTAATTTGAAAGGAGGATGGGTAAGTCAAATTTTTTCGTGTTAACAATCGTTGATTTATAAATTCAAACTGCAATTTGTTTCTCTCTATATATTTTATATATACTATTTATTTATTTATTTTATTTAGACCAATTTATTTATTTATGTATTTTCAGAAAAATTTCGATCAATCGTATACTGAACACAATAGGATTACAGAGACTCCTCTAATCAACGTTTCGCTGGGGAAAGCGTCAAGTCTTGTAGCAACTTTTTTTCTATTCAAAACATTTTGTCAAGGATATGAGTGAATTATATGTATGTCTCGCCTATCTAAGTAGCTCTGAAAATAACTGTTGAGAATGTGAGTGTTCCAAAAAGGATAAGCTGACTGATGACGCATAGCGGGTTTTTCAAACTGATGACGCATAGCGAGTTTTTCTAATGACAGGCCCAGTCACGTTGAAGTCTGACGAATAATAACGTATAATGAAAAGATCAAAACATTCTCTGGTACGTATGACGTCTGACTGAAATCAACCAATGAGCGAAGCGCACCTTTCGGTCGTAGGGATCACATGCCCCCTGAAGTTGTTTTTAATGCTATAATGAAAGTCTTACAATCTCAAGCAGATACCTTTGTTAATGAAACTTTAAAACTTAACATTTTGCATTTTAGAATGCCTATAGGGGGTGGTAGGGTAAGAAAAGGGATTGATAAAGAATTTGGGGGTAGATGTCTCATTAGAATTAACAATGGGTTGGATGAGAATATCTGAACACAATAGGATTACAGAGACTCCTCTAATCAACGTTTCGCTGGGGATAGCGTCAAGTCTTGTAGCAACTTTTTTTCTATTCAAAACATTTTGTCAAGGATATGAGTGAATTATATGTATGTCTCGCCTATCTAAGTAGCTCTGAAAATAACTGTTGAGAATGTGAGTGTTCCAAAAAGGATAAGCTGACTGATGAAGATGTGTATAAGAGACAGGTTCTAATGACAGGCCCAGTCACGTTGAAGTCTGACGAATAATAACGTATAATGAAAAGATCAAAACATTCTCTGGTACGTATGACGTCTGACTGAAATCAACCAATGAGCGAAGCGCACCTTTCGGTCATAGGGATCACATGCCCCCTGAAGTTGTTTTTAATGCTATAATGAAAGTCTTACAATCTCAAGCAGATACCTTTGTTAATGAAACTTTAAAAATTAACATTTTCCATTTTAGAATGCCTATAGGGGGTGGTAGGGTAAGAAAAGGGATTGATAAAGAATTTGGGGGTAGATGTCTCATTAGAATTAACAATGGGTTGGATGAGAATATCTGTTGTGCCAGAGCGATCGTCACCGGGATCTCAATGATTGAGGATAAAATTAATAATAGACAAAGATGGGATAATATGAGGAAAGGCCGATGTAAACAGGGAAGGGCTGCTCTCCATTTGTTGAGAAATGCTGGGGTTAGAAAGGGACCCTCTGGCTTAACGAATTGAAAGCGCTTCAGACGAGTATTCCCAATTATCAACTCATTGTTATTTCTAAAGATAATTTAAATACTGTTATATTTAGTGGAGAATTCAAACAAAAGCAAATTTATTTATATCTTCATGATAATCATTTTGATTTGATTTCTAGTATCACGGTTTGTTTTTTTTTTTAATTAGGTATTACTGCAACAAATCTTTAAAAGGGTATAATAACAAGTTTAAACATACATGTGAATATGTGTGTAATTTATGTAAATCTAATGATTGTACAACCTCTGTTAATTCTGATTACTCTGTAGAATGTGTAGACTAACAGACTTTTTAAAAATCAGCAATGCTTTAATAATCATAAAACAACCGTAAAACGGGATAAAACATCAATTTGTCAAAAAATTAAATCGTGTAAAACATGTAACAGTATTCTTCGTAAGGGTCATAGAAGCGATAATTACGTTTGTAGGGTTTGTAGGATAGACGTTTCCTACGATCATAAATGTTTTATGAAACAGATTGTAGAAAACAAAAACAAAAATCGATCTCAAACCATATACACCGGAAGAGATGAGAATTCGAGCAAAGGAATTAATCTTCCAATATATCAGTGGTATGATATGTTACGACAAGCCAATAAAGTTGAATACATGTTACAAGAACTTAATGGTGAAGATGTTTGCGGTAATGGTACGGATGAAAATGATAATGGCGGAAAGAGAAAACAAGTTGAGGAAAAAAGGATACAATGCGCAGATGAATGCGGTTCAGCGTCAGAAGAAAATTACAATGAGAAAACTAACACGGTCCCATATTCCGATGTTCTTGTAGGCCTAGATACCGATCCATGTAATCAGGAATACTGGTTTTATCATCCAAAATAGTGATCAGATCAAAGAACTTCATACAATTTTGCTCAAAGTGGGAAGCGTTATGGCATTAATCGACCTTACCAAAACGAAATTTAAGCAATTAGTTGAAGAATATTTGCTAAGCTAACACTGAATTCACGAACTTGTAAATTAATGTAGATTCTATGATGATATGTATATTATTAGTTTGATAGAAACAAAATAAATGAAAAGCTATTTGCTTCTAAAACAAAATCGTATGACTATTTGATATTAATTTATTTGATAAACTTTTAAATGCCTAGAGCTCTTAAATATATAATGTATTACTATTATTATTATTATTATGTAACAGCGATAGATGAGCAATGGCAATTAGATTTCGTGGATTTAACAACACTACAATAAACAATATAGATTTCTTATTACATGTACCGATGTATTATCGAAATATGCGTGGGCTATCCTTATTAAGAACAAATTTTCCGATACAATGTTGGATGCTATGAAGAAACTTTTATCGGGCAAAAGAAAGCCTTTAAAATTTTATACAGATAGAGGCTCAGAATTTACAAACAAAAGGTTCAAGCATATCTTAAATCACAAGACATACATTTCTTTATGACAAACAGTGAAACAAAGGCTAGTGTTGTTAAGAGAGATTCAATAGAACATTAAAAACGAGGATGTAGAGATATTTCACGTCTAAAGTTACCAATAAATATATCGATGCGCTTCCCAATGATGTAATTTCTATTATTTGAAGAGCGTTTGCTAAGCTAAAAACTCTTAATGTATGAATTTGTAAATTAATGTAAATTTTATGACGATATGTATATTATTAGTTTGCTACAAACAAAAATAAATGAAAATCTATTCTTGCTTATTATTTAAATTTATAT
>NW_022725480.1:4694-10470 GCF_011630105.1 Anneissia japonica
CAATATTGATGGATTATGCAAAGTATCAGTGGTGATGATGAGGATGCTGTTGTTGGTGATGATAATAATAACAAAGATGATAACTACGATGGATATTGATGATAGTGACTATGATATTGATGATGGTGATCAAAGTGAGGGTGATGGTATATGTTATTAGGATGCTAAAAATGTTGTTGATAGTAGTTATGGTAGTGATTGTGATTATTTTGGCCACCGTAGTGATGGTATTGATGTTGGTGAAGACAACTATGAGATGAATGTAGATGATAGTGACTACGGTATGGTAGTGATGATGAAAATCAAAGTGAGGATGATGGTGGAGGTGATTATGATGCTACAAAGGGTGATGATATTGACTATGGTGTGATTATGATTATATTGACAGACATACTGATGGTGATGATGTTGACGAAGTTGACGACAATGATGATGATGATGGCGATGATGGGTGCAAAAATTAAAAGCGAGTTATTATACCGCAAAAATAGAAATTGTATTCATAGGCCTAATACCTATTTTTACATTTTAAAATATATAGTAAGGTCTATGATATCCTCGGATACAATCAAAACAGAAAGAATATAACAAAAATAATCCAAACAAATAATAATTAGAAAAAATAACTCAAAATACTTTAAAGAAATATATTCAAAATAATCTCGGCATAGAAAAATAAAATTGTCCATATCATAGAGTTGGTAAACAATGCTATGATAAATACAGTTCCATAGCCGCTTATTTTGTTACTTTTAAAGGACGTATTTATTTGAAATGCGGAAATAAGGAATTGTAAAAACTGTAAAATATAAACCTAGTTAAATTCTAATCACTGAATTAATAAACATCACATTGATTCCTGCAAACCCAAGATATTAAGGAACAGTAGAACTAAACATAAAATATACTGTAAAACAAACTCATTGAAAAGATAAAAATAAAATATTTCTCTTATATTTACAAATTGCATGTTAATAAAAAGTTTAAAGAGATTTATTTACAAATAAGATGAAAAGATTAATCTAAATTGCACACATTGAAGTTTATTAAAATACATGAAAAATATTAAAATTACAAATTAATATTGGAATAAAGTATATAACACTTATAAGCCATTGGCTACATGCACTTTCAATGTTACATATTTATCATCATACCGTCCGCAACATCGTAATTATTATCGTGGTTGTCGTCATTCCTACGTATTCATCATGTTACCGATGAATTTATTTAAAATTATAACAAAAATTAAAGTGAAGAACAATCCGATGTAATTAATACGAAAATCCAGTAGATAGTCGACCTCCTACCGGAGATTATTTAGAGGGCACTGACAAAAAAGAGATAGACCCAAAGACGATAAATTTATTTCTTGTTTTGTATCTGATAACCCTAAAAAAATATTGTTATAAAATATACTCGAGTAAAACTATTTGCACAGTAAAAGGTTTCACGTTTAATTTTAAAAATTCACAGAAGGTATATTTCGTAACTGTTACCAATATGATTAAAGACATTGGTCCAGGGAAAACACTCAATCCAACTCTAATCGGGTAACCAAGAAGCCCAAATTAAGAAAAATTGTAAATGAAACCTCAACTAAAAACTATAGAATAGTATGATAAGGGAATAATTATTGATGAATTTAAAACGGTGCTGAATGGATATGTTTGGTAATACTTTTCACTTTATCTATTATTGCAGATATTTTTATTCATGTTGATAAATTATTGTACTTGAAAAAATTAAAAGTGTTTGTGTAAACTTAAAAAAGAAAGTGTATATAATGTCAATTATTGTAATTACTTTTGTATATATTGTAAATTATTGTAATTACTTTTGTAAATATAAGAGAAATATTTTATTTTTGTAATGTCTAAAGATATTATTGTATATTTTGTAAATTAATGGTATTACTTTTGTAAATATAAGAGAAATATTTTATTTTTTGTATACTATAATTATATGACAGATTGATGAAATCTGCTTTGCTTATCGATGAAACAGAAATATAAAGCTTTTTCATTATTTGAAATTATTTCTTTACCGATCGTGGAATAGATACACATAGTACTTAACATACAATTTATTTTCTTTATATAAAACTTATTTTCTTGACAAAAATCATATTTTCTTTACATAAAATTTATTTTCTGTACACACATTTTTCGTTTAATACATTTTTATTTGCTTTACACGTTTCATTTCTTTTGCATAAAAATTCATTTACTTGACATAAAATTTATTTTCTGGACACGAAATTTATTTTCTTGACACGAATTTTATTTTTCTTACATAATATTAATTTACTTTACATAAACCTTTACCTTTTTAACATTCAGAAGCTTAAAATTATATTTTCTTTAAACGAATGGCTTATAAGTGTTATATACTTTATTCCAATATTAATTTGTAATTTTAATATTTTCCATGTATTTTAATAAACTTCAATGTGTTCTGCAATTTAGATTAATCTTTTCATCTTATTTGTAAATAAATCTCTTTAAACTTTTTATTAACAAGCAATTTGTAAATATAAGAGAAATATTTTATTTTTATCTTTTCAATGAGTTTGTTTTACAGTATATTTTATGTTTAGTTCTACTGTTCCTTAATATCTTGGGTTTGCAGGAATCAATGTGATATTTATTAATTTAGTGATTAGAATTTAACTAGGTTTATATTTTACAGTTTTTACAATTCCTTATTTCCGCATTTCAAATAAATACGTCCTTTAAAAGTAACAAAATAATCGGCTATGGAACTGTATTTGTCATAGCATTGTTTACCAACTCTATGATATGGACAATTTTATTTTACTATGCCGAGAGTATTTTGAATATATTTCTTTAAAGTATTTTGAGTTATTTTTTCTAATTATTATTTGTTTGGATTATTTTTGTTATATTCTTTCTGTTTTGATTGTATCCGAGGATATCATAGACCTTATTATATATTTTAAAGTGTAAAAATAGGTATTAGGCCTATGAATACAATTTCTATTTTTGCGGTATAATAACTCGCTTTTAATTTTTGCACCCATCATCGCCATCATCATCATTGTCGTCAACTTCGCCAACATCATCACCATCAGTATGTCTGTCAATATAATCATAATCACACAATAGTCAATATCATCACCCTTTGTAGCATCCTAATAACATATACCATCATCCTCACTTTGATCACCATCATCAATATCATAGTCACTATCATCAATATCCATCGTAGTTATCATCTTTGTTATTATTATCATCACCAACAACAGCATCCTCATCATCACCACTGACACTTTGCATAATCCATCAATATTGTTTATTATCTTCTTAAACATTATCACCATCAACAGTATCGTCATCATCCTCATCACAAACGTCATCATGGTCGTCTTCACCAGTTTAAATTATGATTTTACCCCTCTGAAATTCTCAGAATTTTCGGGTCGTAGTATATCTATAACTTATTATCAGTTTTTTCTTGCTGTTGTTGTTTTGTATCTACTCCACTACCAGCATACAATATAAATTTAAATAATGAGTGAGAGGCATACAATTTGGTTTCAGCAATAAGCAAGAATAGATTTTCATTTATTTTTGTTTGTAGCAAACTAAAATATACATATCGTCAT
The DNA here is from genome assembly GCF_011630105.1 of Anneissia japonica. Classification (NCBI taxonomy): domain Eukaryota; kingdom Metazoa; phylum Echinodermata; class Crinoidea; order Comatulida; family Comatulidae; genus Anneissia; species Anneissia japonica. Next base: position 8,323 of record NW_022725480.1, read on the forward strand.
AAAATTTACATTAATTTACAAATTCATAAATTAAAAGTTTTTAGCTTAGCAAACGCTCTTCAAATAATAGAAATTACATCATTGGGAAGCGCATCGATATATTTATTGGTAACTTTAGACGTGAAATATCTCTACATCCTCGTTTTTAATGTTCTATTGAATCTCTCTCAACAACACTATCCTTTGTTTCATTGTTTGTCATAAAGAAATGTATGTCTTGTGATTTAAAGTATGCTTGAACCTTTTTGTTTGTAAATTCTGAACCTCTATCTGTATGAAATTTTAAAGGCTTTCTTTTGCCCGATAAAGGTTTCTTCATAGCATCCAACATTGTATCGGAAGATTTGTTCTTAATAAGGATAGCCCACGCATATTTCGAAAATACATCGGTACATGTAATAAGAAATCTATATTGTTTATTGTAGCGTTGTAGTGTTGTTAAATCCACGAAATCTAATTCCCATTGCTCATCTATCGCTGTTACATAATAATAATAATAATAATAATAATAATAATAATAATAATAATACATTATATATTTAAGAGCTCTAGGCATTTAAAAGTTTATCAAATAAATTAATATCAAGTAGTCATACGATTTTGTTTTAGAAGCAAATAGCTTTTCATTTATTTTTTTTCTATCAAACTAATAATATACATATCATCATAGAATCTACATTAATTTACAAGTTCGTGAATTCAGTGTTAGCTTAGCAAATATTCTTCAACTCATTGCTTAAATTTCGTTTTGGTATGGTCGATTAATGCCATAACGCTTCCCACTTTGAGCAAAATTATATGAAGTTGTTTGATCTGATCACTATTTTGGATGATATAACCAGTATTCCTGATTACATGGAACGGTATCTAGGCCTACAAGAACATCGGAATATGGAACTGTGTTAGTTTTCTCATTGTAATTTTCTTTTGACTCTGAACCGCATTCATCTGCGCATTGTATCTTTTTTTCCTCAACTTGTTTTCTCTTTCCGCCATTATCATTTTCATCCGTACCATTACCGCAAAACATCTTCATTAAGTTCTTGTAACATGTATTCAACTTTATTGGCTTGTCGTAACATATCATACCACTGATATATTGGAAGATTAATTCCTTTGCTCGAATTCTCATCTCTTCCGGTGTATATGGTTTGAGATCGATTTTTGTTTTTGTTTTCTACAATCTGTTTCATAAAACATTTATGATCGTAGGAAACGTCTATCCTACAAACCCTACAAACGTAATTATCGCTTCTATGACCCTTACGAAGAATACGGTTACATGTTTTACACGATTTAATTTTTTGACAAATTGATGTTTTATCCCGTTTTACGGTTGTTTTATGATTAAAGCATTGCTGATTTTTAAAAAGTGTGTTAGTCTACACATTCTACAGAGTAATCAGAATTAACAGAGGCTGTACAATCATTAGATTTACATAAATTACACACATATTCACATGTATGTTTAAACTTGTTATTATACCCTTTTAAAGATTTGTTGCAGAAATACCTAATTAAAAAAAAAAAGCTGTGATACTAGAAATCAAATCAAAATGATTATCATGAAGATATAAATAAATTTGCTTTTGTTTGAATTCCCCACTAAATATAACAGTAATTAAATTATCTTTAGAAATAACAATGAGTTGATAATTGGGAATACTCGTCTGAAGCGCTTTCAATTCGTTAATGCCACAGGGTCCCTTTCTAACCCCAGCATTTCTCAACAAATGGAGAGCAGCCCTTCCCTGTTTACATTGGCCTTTCCTCACATTATCCCATCTTTGTCTATTATTAATTTTATCCTCAATCATTGAGATCCCGGTGACGATCGCTCTGGCACAACAGATATTCTCATCCAACACATTGTTAATTCTAATGAGACATCTACCCCCAAATTCTTTATCAATCCCTTTTCTTACCCTACCACCCCCTATAGGCATTCTAAAATGCAAAACGTTAATTTTTAAAGTTTCATTAACAAAGGTATCTGCTTGAGATGTAAGAATTTCATTATAGCATTAAAAACAACTTCAGGGGGCATGTGATCCCTACGACCGAAAGGTGCGCTTCGCTCATTGGTTGATTTCAGTCAGACGTCATACGTACCAGAGAATGTTTTGATCTTTTCATTATACGTCAGAC
>NW_022725480.1:11522-13628 GCF_011630105.1 Anneissia japonica
TATCCCCAGCGAAACGTTGATTAGAGGAGTCTCTGTAATCCTATTGTGTTCAGTATACGATTGATCGAAATTTTTCTGAAAATACATAAATAAATAAATTGGTCTAAATAAAATAAATAAATAAATAGTATTGTAATTGGACCAGGGGTGCCAGGGCGCCCTCACACCAATCAGATAACCAAATGAAAGACAAATGCTCCTGAGTAGAGATACTTCTTGATTTATTCTTCCATAAAGTGGTAAAACTGAAACATATAATAACAAGAACTATTAAATACTAGTTCATAAAACAACCTGACACTTTCAATTATTAAAAATGAGTATAGGTAATAGTATAAATTTGCAAGGTATACAGTACACATGCACAATAAGCTGCAAGGGCTTAACTAATGACAATCAAATAAGCGATGGGATAACATTATTCTTATAAACACAGCACAACATAGTGAAACTTACAGAGTGTACCAATCCAAGATTCAAAACGCCTATGCAAGTGCTTGTAGTGCCGTAGCTGCTACTGAAACTTTAAACCAGACTCATAACTGGCAATAATTAGAACACTGGGAACAACATTAGAACTGCTAAAATCTGGCAAAAGGGAGAGCAACAATTTCCCATACTTCTGTTTCAATTCAAAATGTCGGCGCCAAGCTCAACCGAAGCTGGCATTTCCTTAACAACACAACAGAGGGCGCCATTAAAGCTATCGCGATCAGCACAAGTATATATAAAATATATAGAGAGAAACAAATTGCAGTTTGAATTTATTAATCAACGATTGTTAACACGAAAAAATATGACTTACCCATCCTCCTTTCAAATTAATCCATTCCAAAAATTCCGTCTTCACGAATTTGTCTACACTCTGTATTACTTGATCAATCAAATCAGTTCTGTTTTTATCTTTACATAACACAGCTAATTTCGCTCCAATCACAAACACCATAATTATACGGCCCCAGTTTATGATATTATCACTAAACATCTCTGTTAAAACGTCTTTTAAAAACGTCTTAATATTCTCATTTCAATCAAGCGATACTTCTCTTGTCAAATTATAAAGATGTTCATCGCATGCATTATACATCTTTTCGCAATAGTTGAAAAAATTACAGTTCATATCTCCTCTATATTCCATATTATTGCCGAGTTTATATGCTAAAAACGCTGAATTGATTTCTCGTGCAATTCTTTCAGTTTCCATGTTTATATTTTTTTCCTCGAATAACCTCAGAGTTGGTAGTAGCAGTAGATTCGGCTTTTCCAGACATTTTTCAAAAATAATACAGATAAAAACGCACCTGACCTAGAGTAACACGAACTTATAATAGTTTCTTTTTGTTGTAATGGAAAGATAATCAAGTCTCCTAAATCTCCTTATTTTATAGAGCCTACACTACCATCAACAAACATACGTTAATTCAAGTATTTTTATTATTATCATTATTATAGTCCTAATTATTTACGAATATTTTAATTTTCATCATTATAATTTTTTATTACTACCATTATTTTAAATATATTATTTTACAACTGTTATTAAAACATACCCCCCGCTTTAAACAAAGAATAAAAAAAACTTCACTCAGACATCACGGACCCGTACATATCACGATTTTCATTACTCACCAGGGCCCTTATCTCGATGGAGACGTTGCTCATTGTTTAATCTCACTAAGACGTCATGTACCCGGACTTGTCTGTGTACGTCTCTCATTGGCTAATTTCACTATACGTCATGCACCCTCAAATCTATCGGTTTTTCATTATTCGTCATACCATGGTCAACGTGTTTGGAACAATCTTTTTGAAAATCCCGCTTTCGTTAATTCACTACTATAGGAAATTGTGTAGAAAAAAAAGATCGTCTTTTGGAATAGGAATTTACATTACTATATACTATTAGTGAAAACAGGATGAGATCACCCTATGTAAGTTTTATATTATTATTATTCAACGAATCTTATTGTTTGTTTTCTCCCTAACTAAACAAGACCTACTGAAAATAAGTTAGAAATTTAGATTTGTATTTTCATTTACAAATTTTCAGCTAAGTTGAATACAATTTATCACAGGTTTTTTACATTACTATTTGTGTAATCTAAG
>NW_022725480.1:13720-14763 GCF_011630105.1 Anneissia japonica
CCTATATTCTCATTATTATTTACACACCCGCATTATGCAAATTAATATATCAACATTATGGAAATTAATATTGTTAATTCACTACTATAGGAAATTGTGTAGAAAAAAAGATCGCCTTTTGGAATAGGAATTTACATTACATTGGAACAGGAACTTACATTACTATATACTATTTGTGAAAGCAGGATGAGATCACCCTATGTAAGTTTTATATTATCATTATTCAACGAATCTTATTGTTTATTTTCTCCCTAACTAAACTAGACCTACTGAAAATAAGTTAGAAATTTAGATTTGTATTTTCATTTACAAATTTTCAGCTAAGTTGAATACAATTTATAACAGGTTTTTTACATTACTATTTGTGTAATCTAAGTTCATATTATTATTATTTAGCGTTGAGACATTCTCAACAAATACAGTTCTTTTCAGAACTACTTAGATAGGAGGCTCAGCGATACCCTATATTCTCATTATTATTTACACACCCGCATTATGCAAATTAATATATCAACATTATGGAAATTAATATTAATTGTATCAATATCTTATTATTTACACACCTGCATTATGCAAATTAATATTTCAACATTATGGAAATTAATACACAACCATATATAAATTAATATACCAACATATGCAAATTAATATACCAGCATATTCAAATTAATATACCAGCATATGCAAATTAATATACCAGCAAAATATGAAAATTAATATGCCCGCATATGCAAATTAATATATCAACACTATAAAAAAAAATTCATACCCACATAGTTATGAAATTATTATGTAATCATTCATGAATTATTAATGGTCTCAAGTGTCGTTATTTCTACTAATCATGCAGTAACTTGAGTCATTAGAGAGCTTTCGTTATCGCGTTTGAGATTCAATTCACCAAAAGCTTTGGCGGCGCGTGTGGTCTTGCGCGTTCATTGTCACAATGTTGATTATCCATAAAGCTATCCAAAAATAAAAACAAATTAAATTAAATATTTTGATAAATAATTGTTTTCATTATAAATAAAGACAACGAAATT
>NW_022725480.1:14964-15204 GCF_011630105.1 Anneissia japonica
ATTTTTAATTGTGTATAGAAGATGAATGTGCATGTTTTTTTTTTATACGCAAGCATGTCTTTGAGTCGGGTTAACTCACTGCAAAAGTCTGGGAAGATTTTTAAATTTAGTAGACTCAAAATCGAGGTGGTTTCAGGCTTTACTTTACAGAATATAGCACTATTACGGTAGCTACTTGCCACCTGCTAATTTTCCCCACTGATTTTTTCTACCTGGAGAGTTATTCCCGGCCCAGGCTAT
>NW_022725480.1:15233-19299 GCF_011630105.1 Anneissia japonica
ATTTTTTCGATGCATTGTTCCTCCTAGTTTTCCTATTGATTTTTTTTCCCATCAGGTTATTTTCATTATACTTTATAAGAGATAACATATTTTTTTTTGTGTGTGTGTTTTCTCTATATCAATTAATTATTGTCTAGTCATTGTAAGGTTACACTAAAAAGGTGTGCCGATGAAGCGTTATTCAATCAATTGACTGATTGACTATTGATGCATTTGCAATACTGTATTGATGAAGCCTAAATACACATTGTAGAAAGTTTAAATCCTGCTTTACATAAGAAATACAGGAAAGAAAACAGGATATCTTTATAACATGTTTTCTCTTTTGGAATTTCGATATCACACCTTTTTCCTAGTCGTTCTATATACCCATATTTTATCCACAAAAAACACACTATTATTTCTGTACTTCTACAGTTACTGCTGAGCTCAAGCGTAAGATTTTAGAGTGGCTTGAGCTTGAAGTTTGTTCGAAAAACGTGAGGTTCACGCCGGATGCGTGAGACTTGGTATGATATAGGCCTAATAATATATTGACTATATTTTTGATTTATTTTCTTTAGTATAGGCCAAAGAATGCGATAAAATCAGCTGACCTTTTTTAAGTGGGGTAAAACCTTGAATTTTGAATAAATTAAAGGTCATTAAAAGACACCTCAGAAGTCGGGAAAGCTCGTATTTCCGGCCATCTAGGAATCAAAATTTTCCCGGGGGAGGACGCCGGACCCCTTTTCATTCATTGGGTTTATGGGAAAATGAATCCCCCTATTTCAAATCCTGGATCCGCCCCTGGAAAGGGAATTATACACTGATCATTTATTGTCATTACACCTAAACAACATAATACATATTTACAGCGATATAGACCAATATATAACGTCACATGACACAAAAGGTCAAAAAATCAAACTTACCAAAAGTTGTCGTGTTTAGTATCATTTGAAAGCTCTGCCAATGATGAGTTATGTTTTCCGGTATATACATATCAGAAACTGTGTAGTTTTTCATATATTGTCCTGTAAATCTAATTATCAAATAGAACAAAATTCTACAAACACACTCTTTAGCTGATTTATTAGAAGGGGTCAGTCCAACTACGACCCATCATTTTACTATAGGTTTGACCAGATATGTACACCTGCGTGCATTCTGGGGAAATACTTGATTCCTCCGAGTCCAAATGAACCCAGGATAGGCCAGGGGCCCCACTCTTACTCCATGGTGGCCAAGGCAAATACAGTATGTTGTGTTTTCCTACTTATTGATGATTCTACATACATGAACAATGGTACAACGTTACGTGCTATATAATATATTTGATTGGCTGATTGATTTGTTATAACATTAATAGGCATGGTCCTCCCAGTGGTGCAACGACGGTCCCGGGCCGAAACAATGTTATGAGCACCATGCATATCAGTAAAATATTTTTGCTCACGAAGTGACACCGGGGTGGGTATTCCCCCTAGAGATAAGTGTTAAGGATGAAAAGACTTTAATTATTAGACAATGCCAAAAAATGTTTTGTGAATAATATTTGGCACACATTTTTAATTTGAATAAGATGTGTATAAGAGACAGGTATAATACATACTCCAAGAGTCCTTTATCCGAACACTGTATTTACCTTACTTTGATGATTTATATATATATATATATATATATATATATATATTATATATATATTAGGTCTATGCATATGCACGTGAATTTTCTTAGCTTTGCCAATATAAATAAGTATTATCAAACAATCATTCAATCAATCATTTCAGGGTGGGTCCAGGAGACACGGGTCTATCCCAACCCCCAAAAATTAAAGAAGAAAGAGAGAAGAAAGACCAGAAAGAAGGGAGCATGACGTCACTGTAGGCTTACTTCAAAACAACCTATTTTTTTTTTTAATGTCTGTTGTCTCCACCATTTCTAAACAAAATTCTTTCTCTATATCTGTCCCTTATGTGTGGATGGATATATTCGGTGTAAACACCAAGGATAACCCACAAAAGTCGGAAGAGTACTTGTTTCCAGTGAGGTCCTTCTGGTGGTGATTGGGCACTACACCGGCAGTGGCCTAACCGATGGGCCCGGGGCCCTGTGGTTTTCTGAGACAGGGGTCCCCTTTTTGATCCGGTCACCACTTTGATTGTGGGAATTTAAATTTGCTCGTTTTTCTAATATTTGGCATTGTATTCTAGATTGCTTTTAACAACGAAATAAATTATATATCAGTTGCAGATTTAGGTATTCAAAATAGAGGGAATGTGGGTAGGGAGGGACTTTCACACACCTATGCTACCAACAGGTTAAATGTCTCATCCGAAAGACGGTGCGCTATCGTAACTTGCATTTCAGCCCTCCAACTGAAATACAAGGAAGAGCAGTGATGGGAATTCAATGCACTACCTCATTCCTAAAGCCCCTTCCAATTTCCATCTTAGAAAACTTAAAGTTATTGGAACCTCATACACTCTGTGCTGGATATCTATATTCATTTAGGTATATATAAATCATGAGATATAGACCGTGGGTTGAGGCTCGAAAACGTTCAATTCTGTGACCCACCGATACGGGCTACCTGGCATTTACACAAAAATGTCAATACTATTATATTGAAACATAAAATGACTGTCGGCAATCGTGAATTTGGGGGAACTGTAACCAAAAATGAAAATTTATCTTCAAAATTGAACCGCTTGGTACGTAACAATAGCCAATCAGAAGATGACTAACAAAAAAGGTAGGCTCAGCTGCTAAGAGCTCAGCCAATCAAAAACTCCCTTCTATGCAGTTTGTCCAATGTAAATAGTAAACAAACTTGCAAGTATGGCGTTGTCGACGGATACAAGTACATCTAATGATGAAATTGAGCCTCTTATAGGGCTATTTTGTGCTATGCATGTGGTTAAAAGCAAAAGTAAGGTTGTGCCATTTAGTGAAACTAGCCTTAAAAAAATTAAGGAGTGTGCAAAGCTGTGGAAATCTACAAACAAGAGTCCGCAGTATGAGGTTGCTGTCGAGGCTTTCGAGACGTACTTCAAAGACGAAGAGGATCTGGGGGATGGCAGTGCCAGTCCAAGCAGTAAGCCTAGGCCTAGTCAAGAATTGGCTAAATCTGTTCGAAGTTATGTGTGTGGTGACAAGTAAAGTTAAAAATGGTATTTCTTATGGTATTTTGTACGGTAGTAATTATGCTCTCTACTACATTAAGCATGGTACTCACGGAACTCAGGCCTTGCTATTATGCACCACCTGTTTCTTCCCGTGACACCACCTACCTAGCTACACTGACAGGACAGGAGGAAGGCCTACTACTATTACCTCAAAAAACATAATAATTTTCATATTTGAATGTTATCCTATAGGGTACGTGTGTGTATAGGTTGATATGGCTTTTTCTTCACCTGCGTTTCATCATCTGTGGAATATATATTGTGTTAACTGTACTGTTTGTGTTTCTATTTGTCCCTGTTAGGAAACGCCGGGGTACCCCAGGGTACCATCGCGAATGCTACAGGAACTTCTGTAATTTAACAGATATTAAAAGAGCAATCAACAAAAAGAGAAAAATACAAGGTAGGTTTATGTGTGTTTAGTATACAGATGTACTAATCATTACACTCATCTAATCTATAATTAACTGCGATTTTTTTTTAATAAATGTAATAATATGTCATGAATCCAAGATAAATCCACCATAATAATAGCAACTTTTGCCATTGGCTGTCAACAATGTTTTACAATGTTTTACTTCAGTCAATTTGGTTTTTATGAGTGGGTCTGCCTTTTAATGCATGTGTTTACTTTAATAAATTAAGGCTATTATTGATCTTAATGTTGTCATAGTAACAATATAGCAAAGTTATAATGACAATGCATAATGTTATGCCTCATCCACACAGAAAACCATAACCTATTGACACAGCATAAAAATATAGCGAATTATAGTAATATTTATCAAACATTTAGGTCAGTTTTTCTACAATTATCACCCACGTTTATTCTTGATTTATGCTACTACTTATACTGCATGCTAGAACAGACTTTGATTAAAATGAAATAATTAAAA
>NW_022725480.1:19417-30263 GCF_011630105.1 Anneissia japonica
GTTCTAGCATGCAGTATAAGTAGTAGCATAAATCAAGAATAAACGTGGGTGATAATTGTAGAAAAACTAACCTAAATGTTTGATAAATATTACTATAATTCACTATATTTTTATGCTGTGTCAATAGGTTATGGTTTTCTGTGTGGATGAGGCATAACATTATGCATTGTCATTATAACTTTGTTATATTGTTACTATTACAACATTAAGATCAATAATAGCCCTGTCTCTTATACACATCTACAAAGTTATAATGACAATGCATAATGTTATGCCTCATCCACACAGAAAACCATAACCAATTGACACAGCATAAAAATATAGCGAATTATAGTAATATTTATCAAACATTTAGGTCAGTTTTTCTACAATTATCACCCACGTTTATTCTTCATTTATGCTACTACTTATACCGCATGCTAGAACAGACTTTGATTAAAATGAAATAATTAAAACCAACATTAACCTTGATAATGCTCTTTGAATTAGTTTGTATAATTATGTTTCACAGTACCAGAACTCTCATACTTTTTTCCTTTACATAAAGAGGAATCCACAAAATCAAGTGGTATGGAAATTGAAGGTCCACAGATTGTTAAACCAAAGCCAAACTGAATTCTTCGTTCTACGACATCCGAAAGCAGAAATCAACAAGTAGAAGTACTTCCTCGCCGAAGTCATGTTCTGCCGGCGCAATGCATCATTTGTAAAAGGATGCAGTATATTAAAGGTACATTTAATAGAGCAAAAGTTCCTGAAAAATTAGTCAGATGTGAAACGTTAAGTGGTGGGAAGTTAATTGAGGCTGCTGTTGCAAAGCAAGATGATTCCCTTTTATTAGATATCAGGGATAAGGATCTTGTGGCAATTGAGGCTAGATGATGTGTATAAGAGACAGATAGTAGACCGTGGGTTGAGGCTCGAAAACGTTCAATTCTGTGACCCACCGATCCGGGCTACCTGGCATTTACACAAAAATGTCGTAATAAGGTTGTAGAGGGAAGAATTATAAAACAGAAAGAAATACTTAGACTTGTACATATGAAGCAATTATTTGTCAAAGAGGTAATGGATGTTGAATGTGAGGATGCATCATCCTACAAGACAGGGCGCTTGAAAGAGAGAATGTGGAAATCACACCCTGTTTTGTGTTTTAGTCAGCCCTCTAAAAGATTTGAAAGTGAAATCGTTTTTACCGAGACCCTTGCTATTGAAGATGTAGTTGAGAGTGTAGTTAAAGATGTCTCCAGTGAGGATAGTGAGGATAGTGGCAACTCCAATAACCCACCTAGCTTACCAGTGCAGTCACAAACTGTTAGGGATTTGTATCATACTGCAATAGACCTTAAGATGTGCATGGATGCTGTAGCAAATACTACAATATGGCCTCCGACCTCTAAAGACATGACATTAGAAAGAGCTGCTGAAATTGTTCCAGACAAGTTATACAATTTTCTGGCATGGTGTACTGGTATGATTACAGATCCTGTTGCCGAAGTGAAGGTTGATGTGCCGGATAATGTAAAACATCGTTTACTATCAATTGCACAAGACATGTTATACCTGAAAACAAGAGGAAGACTTTTGCTGCCCAAACACACTTCTCTCGCAATGGCAGTGAGACATCTTACAGGCTCAGCAAGGTTGGTTGGATTGTTAAATGGTTTTGGGCATTGTGTAGGGCATACATTTACCCTGGAGCATGATACTGCTATTGCAAAAAGACAAATTACACTTGGACGCAACATCCTTCCAGCTGGAACTCAACACATTTGTAGTACAGTTGTTTGGGACAATAATGATTTCGGTGAGGAAACACTAACAGGAAAAGGAACCACTCATAATACTAATGGTGTTCTGATTCAATGGCCTTCAAAAAGGGATGTGACTGAATCCCAGCATTCACTTTCTTTTCCACGAACTCATGAGAGGTCATTACAGCCAACATCTCCTGGTATCAGGAAATTTCATGGGCAGAAACGTTATGGTCCACAAGCTTATGCTAAAGATGTATGTGTTGAAGTTGAGAGCCATAATGTATGTCAGAGGTATTCAAGGAATTTAGATCTAGCTATGCGGATTATGAAGACTGATGTATCTGATCAGCTTATTCCTGGGTGGACAGGTTTCAACTCCTTATTAAACCAAACCAATATACCAACTGTTTCTACTGTTGGTTATCTACCAATAATTGATGCAAGCCCAACTGAATACGACACAGTATACACCATTCTAGAAAAGAGCATTGAGATTGCTGATTCTTCAAATAAGCATGAAATAGTGGTTGTATTTGATCAGGCAATTTATGCAAAGGCGCGGCAGATCAGATGGCAGAAAGACTTATTTAGGGATAGGCTGGTAATTCGACTTGGAGCTTTTCACACAGCCTCAGCAATGTTAGCCTGCATTGGTAAGCGTTTCCGGGATGCCGGCTTAGAAAATATTGCAATTGAGGCAGGGGTTGTTGCTCAAGGCTCATTGAATCGAACAATGAATGGTCATCACTACAATAGGTCCATTCGAATGCATAAATGCATGGTGGAAGCCTTTGAACGTCTTCGCTGGGAAAGTTTTGTTGATTCACTTTGTGATGATGATAGAGATAGAATTTTAGATACAGTGACAGACTTAAAAGCATCGTTTCAAGATAAGCCAATTAAATCATTTATCAAAGCTGATAGGTTTAGTGATGTGATCTCCTTGTATGAAAGATATGTTGAACGACAGTCTGCTGACGTCCCAACATTTGCTGTATGGTCATCATATATTGAAATGGTCGAGAATGTGCTACTTTTAATCAGAGCAACCCGAGAAGGAAACTGGGACTTACACCTGTCCTGTATCCGATCATTTATACCATGGCTATTTGCTTACGACCATGTTAATTATGCAAGATATTTGCCTGTCCACTGGTTAGAGATGTGCGACCTCCCTGTAACTCACCCTGCGGTTCATAGAGCGCTTAAGAATGGGCGATTTGGTGTTCAACGTCAAGATACCCATGGCTTCTCTCAAGTAGCTTGTGACCAAACAATAGAACAAACATGCAATAGGGACACCAAAACAAAAGGGGGTATGATAGGCATAACCAGAAACAAGACAGCAGTTGCTAGATGGATTCTATCCCATCAAGAAAGATCATTGATTTCCAAAAGTTGTGAGGTGATGGCTAATAGATGCACAGGAAAATCAGGCCAAAAAGATTTACAACCTTCACACGTAAAAAAGGAAGAAGAGCAAATTAAAGCAGTAGTCAGTGTGGTGGACGGTATGATCAATCCATTTGAGGAATCAAACGATCAGTTAGTTCACATTACATTATTTTTGCATCAAAGGAAGTGACTACAGATTACATTGGGCATGGAAAAAATGGAATGAATCTTTCATGGATTACTCTAAGAATTGTCTTCAGGGAGATCAAGATATCTTCAAATCAATGAAGAAATAAAAAACAAAGACTTTTCAAGCAATGCAAAAAGTATGCAAATCAAAAGTTGGAGGTAAAGAAGTAGTACTTCAAGCTGATCGGAATCTCTTCCAGCGACTTCTAATTATTGCAAGTGTTAGGAAGTTGGATCTACCAAATATGTTAACATACAACTTAGGCCCCTTTCCTTTTGTCTCTGGCAACACCAGATGGTATAATTAACAAAACAGCCAAGTCAAGCTTGCTCCATAGTATAGAATCACAAGTCCAACCATCACCAGTTTCTTCTATTCCAGCAGGGAGTGTTTGGGTAATAGATGGTATGGCATTAATTCAAGAACTTCCCCAGCAACGGATACCTGCAACATTTGGTTTACTTGCAGATTTTATTTTTAAACAACTTGTGGAATTATCATTAAGTAATCACAGTAAAAGTATCCACTTTGTGATTGACACATACAGAGATGTATCCATAAAGAATTGTGAAAGAGAGAGGCGTGCAACCAGTGGCCAAGTCATAACATCAATCTATGGTCAAGATCAGAGGGTGCCACAACAATGGAAAAAGTTTCTTTCATGTAGTGATAACAAGACAGCATTAATCAAATTTTTGTTTTTAAGACATGGAGTGGAAGACCTTCTACCTCTCTGAAGAAAGTTAGTGTTTTTGTGACCCATGACAGCGAGTGTCATGAACTTATAGATGTTGATGGTAAAATGGTTGTACGTCCAGTACCTGACCTGTTTTGTTTCCATGAAGAGGCAGACATGCGATTGTTCCTGCACTGCCAGTATGCAGCAAAAATACAGCAGTCAAAGTCAGTTATAATCAGAAGCCCAGACACGTGTGTTTGTGATAGGTGTGGCCAAAGCAAGGATAATTGATTCAGTCCTCCTATTTCATACTGGAAAAGGAAATAAGAGAAGAACACTTAGCTTATCAGCAATAAGCAAGACGCTAGGAGATGAAGTAAGTGATGGCCTTATCGCTTTCCATTGTTTCACAGGTTGCGACTCGGTAAGTGCATTTCATGGTAAGTCAAAGAAAAAGCCCTTCAAGCTGTTTTCTGAAAGTGACCAATACAGATCTGTTTTTAAGCGGTTGGGCACCTCATTTAGTGTTAAAGATGATCTTTTTAAAGATTTAGAGAGGTTTGTCTGCGAAATGTATGGTCAAGATTGTTCATCTGTAAATCAGGCACGGTATAATTTGTTCCTGCTGTTGACTAAATCCGATGCACGTCTGCCACCAACAACCGACTTATTAAGAAAGCATACTCTGAGGGCCAATTATCAAGCAGCTGTGCACACTCGATGCTTAGAGCAGTATCGAGACATACCTAGTCCTATTGGACAAGGATGGAAACTGTTGGATAAGGAACTAGTCCTAAATTGGGGAGATCTTGCCCCAGCACCTAGCAGTTTACTTGAACTAACATATTGTTCCTGTAAAAATCCAATTGCTGTAAACCTTCAGGTTCAAGTAAAGGTAGATTTTCTTGTCGTCAGCATGGTGTTTGTTGCACAAGTCTATGCAAATGCACAGAGTGTCAAAACCCTGTCTCTACTGAAGATATTCATGATGCTGACGACGATGATGATGAGGAAGATGACGATGAAGAATTTGTTGAAGAACAATAGTATTGTACAGTACTTATATTTGATTGAATTACGGTAATATAAATACTGTATAATATATACCATACACATATACTTTGCACAATCCCACACTTCTGTTATAGGATAATTGATACTAAAACAATTCTCTTATGTTCCAAAATTTGTCAAAGAAACATGTGTGTAAATCAGTTAATACTGCATTTTTTTCATCTGTATTTCATAGAATATAACAGTTATTTTGTAAATCATTCTATTTTTATTCTTCAGGTTCAAGATGAAGGCAGATGTTCTTGTCTCGGCGTGGTGTTTGGTGCACCCACAAGTCGATGCATGCACAGTGGCAAACCCTGTCTCTACAAAAGAGATTCATGATGACGACAAAGAATTTGTTGTAGAACATTATTGTAATTGCATTTGACTGAATTACTATAATAATGAAGGTTTGAATATTACATTATATCGTTTGCACAACACTAAAAATGTTATACATGTACTAAAAGTTTTCTTAATGGCCATATGAAGCATTAACATTACATTATGGTCCATTTCACTTATTTTATAGAATTTTTCATAGAAATGTGTGTAAATCAGTTAATACTGCATTTTTTCATCTGCATTTCATTTTCATACTGGAATTTAATAAAATTTGATTCTTAAAAATTTGTAAATCATTCAATTTTAGGTTAATTCGAGTTATAACTGATTTGTAAATAAATAAATACAAAGCCATTGAATATTGGATGGACTTTAAACATGTTCAGAAATTAGTAAATATATTATGGCCATCCTATTTCAAAGTATTATGCAAATAGAGACATTTACATTATTGTGCCAAGTATGTCTTTTAAAGATTTACTAAACAACATATTTACTACTTTTTGTTGTCTTGTGTTTACTTGGCTTTAAATTGTTCAAGGGTTGGAAGGGTAGTTAGGGATTGGGATAGCTCGTTCCAATCGATTATTGTTCTAGGTAAAAAACAATACTGGTATCTTGATGTCCTGGCATTGATACGCTGGTATGCATTCACATTTTGGTATCTGTTATGTTGATTTAACACAACAATTTATGTATTTAACACACATTTAAATGGATTGGATTCAACTCTACAGTTATGTAAAGCAGCTCCCTAAGGTGTTATGATGTGTTAGATGAATTACTCTGTGTTACAATGTGTAAATAATATTCATAAAAGTATTCAGATTTTTGTTATAAATAAAGTTGTTTCAACTTACACTTTGTTCACTCTGTTGTGTATTTGATTTGGGTTACATACCAATATTAATAAATGATCAGGGAGATAATGAACTAGTTAGTTGAACTGAGGTATAAAATATTACATATCTGCTCACCTCCTTATTGAAATCATCAACTTTTATATGCATTCATTCAGTCTCAAAATGTCAGGTAGTCCTGATAGGTAATATACAGGAATTCTCAAATTCTACGAACGTACATAGGCCTAGTATTACTTAGCTAACACACATTCAATACAGTTTGAGTACCTATCTATATAGGCCTACTACTATACAAAGTCGCCGGAAAGAGGCCTAGGAAATACGCTATGATAGTCGGAAGAAGACTGCAGTTGTAATGTACTACCTCCACAATTGTACTACTATTACCAATATCTTGTATTTAAAGGCTGTATACTTATATTATATTGAAATATTCCACTAAAATCGGAGAACTCTCATCCAAAATATTGTACACACTGCAATTTTCCTCGCGACATTGTTTACATTAGTTACCAGGTTTACAAGAACGCTTGTGATTGGCTAATAGCGTTACATCATTGATTAACAGGTATGGTAAGTGTGCTGTGATTGGCTTTTTTTTTCGTGAACAACATTACATTTTCGAAGATAAATTTTCATTTTTTGATACAGTTTCCCCAAATTCACGATTGCCGACAATCATTTTATGTTACGATAAAATAGTATTGACATTTTCACGAATGCCAGGTGGCCCGGATCGGTGGGTCACAGAATTCATTAACTAAGCCGATTTTCGAGCCTCAACCCACGGTCTAATATGGAAATAAAAGTCACACTGTTTATCATAATTTTAAAAAATCATGATTTATAGCGATTTTTCAACATTTAAGCCCCGCCAACCTCACAATGTTACCGACGTCATAGTGTCACATGACTTGTCCGGCTCCTAATTGTCTTGTCTCAACTTGTCTCTAATCGCGGTTTGTTTTGATTGTCGCGAAGTTCTATTTTGAAGTCAGATTCGTCTACCTACTATCGAATTACCGTCTACTTAATGGTGTTGGTATGCGTTGTGTTGCAATTGGGTGCAAAACGACCCACTTAAATGGGGTTAGTTTTCACCCGTTTCCTACTGAAACAACCCAGAGGAAGAAATGGATACAGGCTGTCGGTATTTCAAGGGCCGACTGGCAGCCCACCAAGCATTCGGTGCTGTGCGGACGGCATTTTGAGGCAGAATGCTTTGAAATGAAGTCCAGCATAGGCAACTACTTGGGAGTCGTGGGGAAAATTAAAAAACGCCTAGTTAAAGCCCCATTCCCGGCAAAATTTCAATTTTTAAGAAAAATCTAATTTTTGTATAATGTTATAAAGATTTATAAATATAATACGGAATTGCTAGTTTAACTGAATTTAGATATTCCTAAGAATGAAAAAAATGTAAAATAAGACTGGTGGCCTTTCTCCCGGCGACCCTGGGTATTTTTTTAGGATTTTTTGTGTTCCACACAAAAAATAAATGCGGATGAATTTTTCATGTTGATTTTGCGATAGGTCGTGAGAAGAAATATCGTAGGCGCCGAAAACATTAGCCTATCCAACGCTGCTGGCTAAGCCTAGCTTTACCTCGATTTTAGGTTCTGTTATCACACATAAAAACGGCCGACATGATATTTTCCGTTGCTAGTATTGACACTTGTGAAATATAATATTTCATAGGAATTATTTCAAATTTGTTAAAAAACTGATTCTGACTGAGATTTTGACACTTAAACAAACATATCTCAGCCTAACCGAACGACCGCATTGTGCGAGATGCGAAGTACAAAAAGTAATCTCATTAGAGAGGGCGCACTTTATTGACCGTATAAAGTATACATAAAAGCGAGGGTATTCCAGTGGATGCGATCTACAACCTCTGAATTTGCCTAGTAACGATGAATTCGTCGAGAAAATGGTAATATTTTATGAGATATAGTCTGTATTTCTCTTTTTTTTTTATTCTTTTGCGTAAAACTAAAATTCATGCCAATATTTTTCCATGATTTATAATAATTGGAGTAAATCAAATGCGTATTTTCTATAAAAAAAAAAAAGTCATTTTTAGTGAAATTTTGCCGGGAATGGGGCTTTAAGGGTGCAATTCCCACGGTTTTTGAAAAACCTAAATACCCAGGGTCGCCGGGAGAAAGGCCACCAGTCAAGAAAAGAAAGTCCACAGCTTACGAAAAACGGGAACGAAACAGGGTAAGTAAATGAAATACAAAAATAGCAGGAGGTTAGGAAATGACTACATTTATTCAATGAACTGAAGCTTTCTAACAGCCTTATGTAGTGTCACCCTTAACCATAGGGCATGATCTGTATTAATGAATGTAGCATTGTAAAAATACAAACATGGTTAAAGAAAAAAATATTAATAATTTATAATTACTCTGAAAACATTTAATATTTTATATAATAACACACAACACACAAGGAAAATCTGATTGCACATAAAGTCAGGCCTAAATCGCATAAAATAGTTTAAAAAGTAATGACTACTAAAATTTTGGATATTCAGATGAATAATACAATTTAAAATGTCAAGGTTATTAATCAGGTAGCGAATAGCACTATTATATTTCGACCTTTTAGGTCCTCTTCTATACCCCAATAAACTACTTCTTATGCCTCTGCCTCTTTATGCCTCTGCCTCTTGTCGCCGTTTTAATTTTGGGTTTAATGCCCAACAAACTGCGTGCCATTATCACTTTGGATCATCTTCGGTCTTCCCATAATTATAAAGAAATGTCCACAACAGACAGGAATTCCATTGTAGAGCAATCAGTGGCAACTGCTAAATGTACCGCTTGAGTGTTAAAGCATGTAAATGTCACACCATAGTGTTTAGCTGTCTTATTTCGTCCCAGTTTAACAACTGGGATAACTGGTCCAAAATAATCGCAGGCCGTATAGTAGAATGGTTTGTGAAAGGAGCCATTCTTACTTTTGGAAGGTCAGTCATCAGTTGTGGATCAACATCATGATCAAAATCTTTGCATTTCACCCAACGATACTTCACTGTTTTGGCACGACTTGTAGCTCCAATTATCCAATATTGCGAAAATCCGACACCATAATGCATAATGTCCTCGTTCTTGAACCTGTCTTGTTTTAAGTTAGGATATGTGAGCATTTCTTGGTGATAATAGCGGATGACATTGGTCATAAGATAGATAGGTTACTAGCTCTTCCACCCACATATATCAAAAATATTATACATAATTGTATTGTATTGTAAACGTTGCTTAATCCATTGTGGAATAAAATATTGATTAAGTACCAGAAAGTGTTTGGGGCCAAATGCATCAAAGCACAGCTTACATCCTGTATTTACTTGAATACATCCTGTATTCAAGTGGGGATTGGGGAGGTGGTGGGAAATAGAATTCCATATCGAACAAACGATGTGCACTAAGGCTACAAGGCAAAAGGCTAATTTAAGAACCCGTAAAGGGTTGTCATGTCTCCTGTCCGAACTATGCATATTCATTAGGGCCATACCCCTAAAGACTACTTGCCTTAGAGTAGGTACGGAAATTTGAGCTGCTATGTGATGCAAATAGCTTTTTCCTTGTCGGTTTGGAAAACATAATTTTTGCATTACACGACAGACACGCAAGCCCACGCTACGCAAAATCAAACACCCATGTATATGATGATAATATGTCATTTTAATAACGACAAATTGTACAACGTACAGTAGTAAAACAGAGGTAGGTGCAGCTGCTCACAGATAGTCATACAATGTATGTGCTGCCCCTTAAGGCTTATCTAACATGAAGACTGTAAACCAAATAGCATTCACATAATACATATGAATACCTGAATGAAAGAAGGGCCTAACTCCATTACAATTGTTTTTGAGTAAAAATAACAAAAGTTAACAATTCTGTCATTTTTATTTATTATTTGTTTTCATTTTCAGAGACTTATAATGCATGTACTTGCATTATATGAACTTGTAAAACTATTAAATTTTTATCTCCATGGCAACAATAAAAGCATTTTTGCGAGTTGGGCCCTTCTTCAAATCATATGACGCTAGTGATCCGATAGTCTGCAAATACAATGATTTATAGTGGAATTTGACAAATAGTGATTACACATACATTACATAGGGGTTTATTATGGTGTATAAAGATGTTTTCATGGTGAAATCATAAAAAAAAAAACACTGCCCAAGTACATACAGCATCACAAACAACGTCACAACTTGGAAATCGCTAAATGCTCTAAAACATCATTCTAATAATACATATTATTATTAGTAATACATATGCTCTAAAACATCTTTCTAATAATACTTATTACAACAGATGTTGCACTGTGAGAGCAGAGAGATCAATACCTCGAATACAATGGACCCACCCCCTTTCTCAATATAAACATAATATGTTTCAGCATAGTCACCATTCTTCGATAGGTGAAATAGGAACTGCACAACAGTGCTATTATGATTTTGCCCTCGGCATCCGTCTGAATATAAATTCAACTTTTCCACACCATCAGATAGCTTGGTATCTATGTAGTGGAACCC
>NW_022725480.1:31478-36027 GCF_011630105.1 Anneissia japonica
CTTGTTTGACTGGTCATGGACTATTTTAAACGTCCATCTCAAGCCTTTTATTTTGTTATGTATTTGCTGGGGTTGCCGTTCTTGGTACCCCAGATCGCTTAATCTACTTGCAATTTCTTGCCAGCAGTTCGTTTTGCATCTTGTTTTAGATGCAATTCTCTCTGCGATCTGGAGTTCTTTCAAAATATCGAGGAGAGTTCTCACCTCATCATCCGACCAGTTTATCGCACGTTTACTTTTGTTGCTCGCTGTTTTTCGAGTGACCAGAACATTGAAAATTGCCGCGAAAACAGAGACCAGGGTCAAGTTACCAGATGTTATTGCGATCACCATATGGCAAGTCAATTAACAGAACGTTCCCTCGGATGAGAGCCTTCCCAATCCGGTCGGTTGTCGGTGTTAGCTTGTGGGTTGAAGCGCGAGTTTTCTATCAGGTGACTCCGTTCATACGGTCGCTATCAACCTCATAACAAGTGCTTGTTCGATAACAACGATATCACCGTAACTTACACCGTCCGAACAAGGCTAGAAAGTGAACCTGTATTTCACTAAACACTTTGCTCTCAAGTTAGATATGAAGCAAAACACATAAGCTGTTACTCTGATTTACACCAGCTAGAGGATCTGTTGCAGTCTATCGCATTCTGTGTTTCTTGCATGAGAAATACAGCTGTTGTTTTGTTCTTTTTCTTGGTACCAATTTCAGTGAGGGCTGCTTTCGGAATACACTGTTGCCACTTTTCTCGGGCAAGTTGTAAGGACTTTGGTTTTTCTTTCCAGTCGCTGTTCAGATGCTCTACACAGACATCTCTTTAGTTCTTGTCCTTCATCCAGCTCACTAGCCGGGTCTGACTTTACTGGAGAAGCCAAGCTTATTGAAGAAGTCATTGATTGGTTTGAAGTCCTGGTTCCGAATCTTATTGGAAGCAGTCTTAAATTTAATGGCCATGAACTCATCAATACATGATTGAATATTCTCCTTATATTCATAAGCATCTGAATCTGCAATCATTTCACAGACAGGGCTATGTAACATGCTCTTGAAAATGGTCTATGATTGTAAATTCTAAGATAAAATAATAAGCCTGTTATAATCTCATAAGGGTAATCATGGAGGTAATAATAAGCCCGTTATAATCTAATAAGCATAATCATGGAGGTATTATACTACTGTATAATATTTCATGGCATAATAAAATCATTTTTTTAAAACCCTAAGCATAACTTTAGTAAATGTCATCAGTGGATGGAATTTAGACCGATTTAGAACGATTAATCCATATAGAAATGCTAGCTTTCAAGAAAGCTACCTACACAAACTTTGGGTCGAAGTTATATTTTAAAGATAAGACAATGTTATAATATACTTAAAACTTTCTTCCTGAACTGATGCAGGGAATTTAAAAAGAAATATAAATTATTATCAATTTCTAAAAGAGAATTATAAGCTTTACTTAATCTACAAAATAATCCATTTTGGCGTGTGTTTACTCTCCCAAAATAAAATTGTTCTTAATCTGCGAGAGGGGGACACATAAAAAAGAATAAATAACAATCAAAGCTGCCATGTACGGAGTTATAAACCAGCTTAGCATGAAAAATTGCTTAAATTCGTCATAAAGTTAAGATGAAAAAATACCTGCCTTAAAAGGGACCTAGAAAGATGATTTTTTTCTAGAGGGGATTTTTGATATTCCATTAATAATAGAATCTACTTAAAAATCGATTTTTGGCAATTTTTGATGAAGTTGTATTCCATTAAATACGATTTTACCCCTTTAGCGATGTGACGTCACTGTAAGGTAATGTAACCAAGGATCGTATAAATCGCCGCGTAGATCTTTGTGTGCATGCTGTAACCATGGCTAACTTGTTTGTTGACAACTGCTGATGCATATCAAGTGGTATGCATAATCAAGGCTATAAAATATATTACGTCAAAATACAATAAATCACCATAAAATATTAAAACAAAATTGTTTTTTCTATCGATAACTTTTCCCGTTTGATCTCCAGTCGTTCCCTCTCCAAACTGCATCATTCCCTCTCAACTCAAACCACCTCTTTAAGGGTCGATAACAATTTCGTTCCCAAGCTGACTTCTGTAGCTTTTTGGTCTTAGGTGGCGTCGGCGTCTCAGCAGCTGCAAAAAACCTCTAACAGCACTGCAATATTTATTGCCTGTATGTTGTCTTAAAAAGGTGATTGTCTCTGTGAATGAATTAAAATATCAATGGGTGAACTATCAGTTGGTAATTTCATATGGACTAATCATGACGACAACTAAAAGAAAGACATGGAAGGCGTATTAGCGATGTCTACCCAAGACAAAACAGCTTGGCAGATGATGATGGACTATCATAAAATATCTAATGATAGTAATTACCTTATAAAACATTGCCTAAAATCATTCCCTAATAAAAACCATCATGAGCTCCATCATGGATGGACAATCATAGAATGTAGACAAGCATTGCCTATAAGATAATATTCAGAATAAGACTGATTGACGTTTATGTTTTAAACTTTCCTTACTTACCTTCAAAGGAAATGTTGTCAAGCTTTCCAGCCCTCCATCGATCCTGTAAATTGCGGCATCTCCTATAGTGTACAAGACCTATAAACAATCTTCGTCCAAGTCTAGGGGTATCTCACTGCAACCTATCAGGTTGCTCTGTAGATGGTAAAGCTTCCCCCTCCCCTTTTCTTACTCTCCACCTTTACGTTTGACCACTTTTTAATTTCTTCAACCGTCCTCAGCAAACCACTTACTGCTCTTACATCCTCTGCAACACTTTCCCAGGCTCTCTTTTGCATGACTGGTTATAGATCCACTCATGCTTCAATTAATATAGTTGTTTTCCTTCTACTAATTGCATCAGTCATGAGAAGTAAATTTGTGTTTCGTTTATTTTTCCCTTCCATTGACAAATGACAACTTGCTATAGATACAGTAATAATAATACTATACATTAATACAAGTACAAGTGACGTCGCGTCACGCATACATATATTTCGATCCTTCGCATAGCAACAAGAGCACCCTCTATAGATTGTTGGAAACCAGAGGCATAGTGCCGCCATGGGAAATTACCTAATACGCATGCGTAAGCCATTATTTTCTACTTAAGTTAATATCTGCTGCCCTCTCATGTCTGGAAACAAAACAACTAATTTTGCGCATCCGTCGAAGTATGGTGAGCGTGTGAGTTGTGATGAGTGTGAGGACGTTCTTATATTTGGACAAGGTTTAAGGCCTGTCTATACTTGCGTGTGAGGTGTGATGAGTGTGAGGACGTTCTTATATTTGGACAAGGTTTAAGGCCTGTCTATACTTGCAATGAAAAGTATAACGATAGCGCCCCACATTTGGGTCGGTCAATTAGCTGTGCGTATGTAAGGCGTTGGCTGATTGATTGTTTGTCATTATGTATCGATACGTGAAGGCTGCCGGGGACGTGCGTTTTGGACAAGGTTTAAGGCCTGTCTATACTTGCAACGATAACGATAAATAGCTAAAAAGCAATTGTTCGTAGAGAACATAAAAGAAATATGGACGTTTTCAAGCTCCGCGGTTTCAAGCTTGGCTTCAACACTTTTTCGTACTTTCCCGGTTTTGGGAAGACACGATACTTCATCGTCATCAGTTGTTTCTTCGCAATTCTGCACGAGGAGAACAGGTACCAGAGAAGCGCCCAGCATTCGTTCACGTTCAATCCGTTCGCCCTTCGTTCTTCGATGACGTCGTGCAGCAGACGGTAAAGTGCCGAAGTATCCGAGATCAACCTCGATCTCGTCGATTCCAATATATTCCGGTTTCCGTTGACGATGACGTTGATGATGGTTTCGGAAACACTCGATCGAGTCGTTCTCTGTCTCCTACAAACTCGAGACAACATTCGTGTATACTTCTTCTTCGGTTCTTCAGCCAAAGCAATTGCATTCTTGCGGACGGGGTCAAACTTGGTCTTTGTCTAACGAAGGAAGGCATCGTGAAACAATGAAATGAAACACTTTTTGAATTGCTCGTCTCGCCGATGTCTTGCTTTATACATGCAGTTCGGTGACGTCTTCGTATCTCATATGTTTCATTACTGCAGGTACCCATGACGTCATGTGAGTTGGATCGACTCGCAACTACAAACGCTCATTATGAGTGGCCGGGTACCCATGACGTCATGAAAAAAAATTGAGTTATAAGCAGCTGTTCTGTTTCAAATTTCTTCATTTCAATAAGAAGTTAGAAAGAAAAAAATGGAAGCACATTATTTTGAAAGGAGCCTGAATATGCGGCACAGGATATCCGGCGGAAGTAGCAGGTCGTTGTTGTTGTTCATCTTACGATCGTTGAGCGAATGTGAAAAAATGCTAGTTTACCAAAAAATATAAATAGAATATGAGAATTCCCATTCGTAACAGAACGCCCACTGGCGGTTGTATGTACTTTCTTTTTATAGGCGTCCTACTGTTTGATCACATGTGTACCGCCCGTATGGCCAATCCGCCAACAGGCAAGAGTAGGCGTGCGAACGCTATAAATATCCAGCCG
>NW_022725480.1:36090-37128 GCF_011630105.1 Anneissia japonica
TCAGAATACGTTATTGCTGAATTAAGCTATCGTACTTTATTCTGTTCTATTCATTTTTTTTATGTTACCAGGTGGAAGTATAATTCAAAATTTCGGTTTCAAGTCAAATTAAATCAGATAATATTTGTTTTACAAATTTAAAAATAGCCAAAAAAAATTAACATGAACAACGAAACTGATGAGGATACCAATCTATTCGGACACAAATAAACCAATCACATTGGTGCCACACTCTAGATTCGCTAATATTTCGTAAAATGTAGTTAAAATACTTAATCAAATATAATCAAGCATTGCTTTCTATTATAATTATTATTGACTTCATTATATTTTGTAAATTTACATCGTCAAACAAAAGCAACTGCACTAAAGTATAATCGACCTTAAACTTTGTCGGTTTTAAATACCGCATTTATGCGAATAAGCGCCCCAGAGTGTTTATTGTTGAAATCATTTTTGAGAATGCGTTTATTCAAGGGAGGAGTCCGGGAGAAGGACGACGAACAAGCGTGGGACGTTCGCGTCGACCTGTTGTCGCCAAGGACCTTGTTCGGATCGAGGAGGAGAAAAGATTACAGAGAAGAACTCACCCGAGAGCTGTGCGACGACGACAACAACGACGTGGTCGGAGACGAACGCATAATGGATATCGAGGAACTGTTGGAAGCCGATCGAGGGGAACTTTCGACGGAGACGGCCAAGTCTTTGGAGCTGATCGACCCGACGGCCATAATCAGGGATCAGGAAGGCCGCCGCATATCCTTCCGACACATGGTGGCCTGGAACATGGAGTCGTACATGTTCGAGCCCGATTACTTTCTGCGAAGATCCTTTCCGTCCTGCTTGCAATCAAGCGAAGGCGAGGCTGCCGAAATAAGCCAACCGTACGTGACGAAACGAAACAAAGTAAAAAACGTCGGTTTCTCCAAAGAATCGGAGAAAAATCCAATAATCGGACTGCTAGAGAGGTCTTTCAAGAAAATGGGGAGAACGCCGGAGAACTACGTAGATCACAAACGTAATAGGTCGTTCTTCAAG
>NW_022725480.1:37170-40602 GCF_011630105.1 Anneissia japonica
GGTCGACGCGATACAACAGTCATATCGCGACGACTGGCGAGGGAAGATGGCCGGCAGTTATAGTCTGAACGGAAGCGGAAACGGAAACGGCTGTTTTCTGAAGTACGTGCACGCCCACGAGGACGACGTTCTTCACGTCGGCTATCGGTACCTTATGCAGATGCTAAAACTAACCGAGGGCGTTGCCGACGTCTCGAACGCCATGGGCGAACTCTGTTTTATCCTGCTCTCTGGCATAAATCAGCTCCGACCGCACACGACGATGAGCCTTCACGGCATACTGGTCGGTCCGCCGAGACACATCTAGATGTGTATAAGAAGCTCGGGCAAGACTTCGGTGATGACGGCCGCCAAGGCCATCATAGGCACCGCCTATTCGGACGACGTGACGTACAGGACGGCGAAGGCTGTGCTCGTCGAGAACGAGAGCAAGTACTGGAACTCAAAGAAGGTCAGGTTCACCAACGAATTCGTTCCCCCTTCTAGCTCCAAGGGCAATAAGAATCCGCTGGCCGTCGAGAGCAGCCAGGAGGCGGCCATAATAAAGGAGGAGCTGGATTCTGGGTGCACTCGGTCCGAAAGCACGGAGAAGGTTGTCGATCCCAACACCGGAGCTACCCGCCACATGCTGAGGGTGGGCGTCAACGTGTGCGACAGCGCAACCTTCCTGGCAATGAACGAAAAGGAGGTGTGTTATTCCATAGACACGAGATTCACAACTTTTCAAGTTCCTCCGATCCAGGAAGTCGTCGCGTCGAAGCGGGTTGGCAATTTGGAATCGAATTTGGATTTCTACCAGATCAGAACGCAGTACTACACGCTCAGACACCTGGTGATGGAGACGTCCCGCTTGCTCGAGTTGAAGATGTACCCGCGACGTTTCGAAAAGGACCCGTGGTACTGCGATAGAATGCTCATGCTGACCTGGGACAGGCTAGGTTCTGTTTTGGAGCAGTTGAATTTGAAGTTCGGACTGAGGACCTTCTCAAGACTCAGGGATCGCGCGTTCGAACTCACGCATCTGCTCAGTCTTATCTTCGGCGTCGTGACCGTGTACGGATGCCCGGCCAGACGAGAATCCGTGCTGCTACGCATCCCGCTTGATAGCCGCTCACAAGAGATGGATCGACGAACAGTATCGTCACAACCGGCAGTTCCTGCACGACCAGGTGGTCGCCGAAGCGGAGCCGGACCCGGCGGATCTGCTGTTCGCGTTCTCGCTGATTCATCCGTTTCCGCAGGACGAACAGACCATTTTGAAGACCGTCGTGGACCAGCTCGTGGATCCCGATCGCACGGAATTCTTGGAAGGGGAGAAATACCTGACCATCGACAGCATGACTGAGGACTCGCTCTTGTCCACGCTAGAGCGGCAGACGGGAATACCCCGCAAACGTTGCGAAAACATTCTCATTGAGATGCAGAGCGGCGCCAAGACGTCGTTCAGACGATTTCACGACTGCGGCCGCAAGCGGCAGCTCCTGCTGTGCAGCGTCGGGACGGAAACGTATATGGCATTGCATGACGACAGGTACCGATCGATCTCGGACAAGATGGTTGTGCATATGGTTGATCTCGGAAAAACCGACTACGTCGACGCACATTTTCTGCGTGTCAGATTGGACGAAACTCACGTAAAAGCGATAAAGTTTCTCTCTCTCCTTCGTGCTCATCCCAGGCACGCGTACTGGAACGGCAGAGAATACCCGCGGGCGGACGTTCGATACGTGAGAGAGGAAGGAATGAAGAACGGCACCGAGTACGTCGTTGACATCAATCTCGATTTTTACGAGACGAGGTTGACGTTCCTCAGAAAACGTACGCTCAGAGCTTGCGAGAACGGCAGGTGCCAGGATAACGGAACGGTCAAAGTTGGTTTCCCTTCGAAGGAGGCCGCTAACGCGGTGAGAGTTCTGACGTGCAGATTGTGGGACGGTTCCAGAGAGGGCATGCCCTTTCCGATTTCTTTGATGAAGGATGACGACACGTGCGACCTGGTGCTCCCGACGTCGGTCGAACGCGTGTTCATGGTTCATCTCAGCGCCTTGCTTCCGCGGTGGAGACACCTGGAGATATCGGAGTTATGCATTATGGCGTTGAATGAGGACGACGACGCCTGCAAAAACAATCGCATGCGCGTTCAAGCTTCCAACGATTTGGAAGAGGCATTTCTGACCGAAGCCTGTACCTTCAAGACCAACGACCTCGGCCACCTCGTCGGATGCTCGTCGATCATTTCGTCGGACGACGGTTTTTTCGATGTGAACTTGTTAGTTTTGAATTCGCTGGAAAAAGCATGCCAGCATTTCAAAGTAAGATTTGACGAATCTTTAATGAAAAAGTTATAGAAAAGACTATTTTTAAGGACATGACCGATCGCGAGAGCATCGTGTACTTTGATTGAAAGGCCGACGAAAACTTTCCAAAGATAAACATTCGTCAGTTCGCAGAGATGAACGGAGGCAGTCTACCCGAACACTCCTGCAAGAACCCGTACAGGAAAAGAAATTGCAAAGATGGTTTTGAAGACCCTGAGGTAAGCAGTGCAGCAAACAAGGGTAATTTGAGGTTCGTCGAAGAAGAGACGAAGTTGTTGAAGCCGGAACCATCTCGCGTGGAACGGAGAAAAGCTTGGAAGCGCATGCTTTCCGATGGATCGGAGCTCAGACTTCGACGAGAGTTTGGGAACGACGTGCCTCGGTACCGGCGAAAAATCAGGCAGAGGGAAGACGAGGTGATCGCCCAGTATCGGGAACGCGGCTTCAAACCAGTGCCGAGAAAAGGAACAGAGATTTTTCCCTGCGTCTGCAACAGTTACGGTGTTTAGAAATGTAGAAAAAAAAAGAATGAATATGGGATTGGAACGTTACTGAATATTGCAAATAAATACTTGATTGAAAAAGTAACAATTTGTCTGTTTCTATTCATT
This sequence comes from Anneissia japonica, assembly GCF_011630105.1. Taxonomy (NCBI): domain Eukaryota; kingdom Metazoa; phylum Echinodermata; class Crinoidea; order Comatulida; family Comatulidae; genus Anneissia; species Anneissia japonica. The sequence continues at coordinate 40,100 of NW_022725480.1, forward strand.
TGTGTTAGATTGAAAGAGGTGTGTTTTCATATTTTCTTTCTCTTACGTCTTGCCACAGCAATTACAAAATATTTTATTCTCTACCAATAATTTGAGAGCAAAGAATAGGTGAATGAAATATATATATATACGTCAGAGATTTGTAAAAATATTTTAAAAAATTAATTAGTCATGTCGGATCCATCGATAACATACGGCGAAGTGGATTCCGAAGGACAGCCAGACAGATTTCGCGAAGTGGTACTGAGACCTTGGCAACGAGGACTGACGGACGAGCTGGCGAAGCAGCCTGACCCGCGCGCAGTCTTCTGGTATCACGAACCGAGAGGGAACGTCGGGAAGAGCTTCATGGCGTCTTACCTAGCGCGGTCGTCGGACGCGATCGTGTTTGACGGCTGCAAGAAGAGGGCCGACGCCGCGTACGCGTACGACGGACAGCGCATCGTCGTCTTCGACCTCCACCGCTCCCAGAAGAAACGCGTAAATTACGAACTGATCGAGGG
>NW_022725480.1:40679-43279 GCF_011630105.1 Anneissia japonica
AGTACCGCACGTCGTTGTGTTCGCCAACTTTCCGCCCGACCTTCGCGCCATGTCCGCCGACAGGTGGCGTCTGCGAAGAATCGGCATCGACGGTCACGAGTTGGAATAATCGCGACAGACAAGCAGGAGATAATTAATTTTCCCAATATAAAAAAAAACACATTTCAGTTTCTCACTTCATTTCTCCGTTCGATCTTCGTATCATAGGAACAATCGAAGGACATGATGGAATTCGAGGCTCCAGCAGATAAAATCTATTCTGCTAAATTTGAGGACTCAACGAGTAACAAAGAGGTGAAACGAAGAAAGGCAAGCGAAGATAAGAAAATAAAACGTATCCAGAAAATGAGGCAGAAGAGGCTGCTTAAACGAAAGGAGAAGCGAATTCGACAACATTCCCACATCTTTTCTTTCGACGGTTACACCGTGAAAAATATCACGATAGATCTTGAGAACAACGAAGGTACGAAAAAAAGCGAGAGCGTTCAGGCTTTCGATTGTCTCTCCGAAACCATTTCGAACTTGATGAGGACTGTTGGAAACCGCCGAGAATTGGAGATTCAGAGAAACGGACACGAACGGTGTGCGTTGAGGCCGTGGCAGGAGAGCTTGAAAGAGGTGTTGGCCGGGCCTGTACACCACCGAAAAATATACTGGGTTGTCGATGAATATGGCGGAGCCGGGAAGACTTTCTTCGCACAGTACGTACGAGCAGTCATGAACGGCCGTATACATAACAGTTCAAGTTACCGGCTTTTCGCACGAGTCTTTCGCAAGCATCGCAATGAAACTGGGATCGTCGTGTTTGATCTTTCCCGCAAACAACTGAACGGCTCTTCGTTTTTTTTTTAATTACAAGTTGATTAACGATCTGAAGGATCGTTCGATAAATTTCAGAGGAGAAAATTATCTTATCGATCCGGTGCACGTTTTGGTATTGGCCAGGTTCGAGCCCAACATGAAGAGAATGGATAACGATCGTTTGGACGTACGTCGCATAGACCAAAACGGACAATTCTTTTGTATTAGAGAAGTGTAAAAGTTTAGTTAGCAAATAAAGAAGACAACATAATATGTTAAATAAATAAAAGACGAAGGAAACTAAATATTTTGTTTTCTTTTTGCTTATTTTTTATGTCTCCTGTGACTCCCTTTTGCAAACGGTGCCCGGTTGCCGGAACTATCGTCCGTCGGCGCCGGTTCCGCTTTCCATTAAAAATAAAAAAAGAAAAAAGATTTAAATTGTTGTCTTCAGTTTTTATTGTGTTTTTTTTTTATCTCTTTTTCTATTTTATTTTGATATGATGACATAAATATATAATAGGGGTGCCTACTTGCATCCAAATAAATGAGCCGTGGTACAGACCTTCAGTCAGTTGTACACGTCGACAACGACCACGGACGGAGACCGACTACGACGGCAAAGAAATCGATCGACCGAGACTGCGAACGAACGACAGAACGACGTACGACACGTGTTCTCGTTGGCAATGCGACCAGAACGGCTCTCGAAGATCTGGACTTAGAAACAAATTTCGAATTTTCTGGACTTATAAAAAAAAAAATTTCAAAAAGCTGGACTTGCCGACCTGCCGACCGATCTCGAGTACGCGGACGTCGAGTAGACGGACGTCGAGTACACGGACTAATGTCGAGTACACACTCGTGTCCGCGACCCGCCGACCGATCTCGAGTACGCGGACGTCGAGTAGACGGACGTCGAGTTCACGGACGTGGAGTACGCGGACGGATGCCGAGTACACCGACGTATCCTCGACTCGACTACCGCCGTCGCGTACGCCGTTAAGGCAGACAAGACGAGTCTCTAATTTCAACTTTGGAAACATTTTCTGAAACTGGAAAAAATGTGTGTCCCCTACTCGCCGACCGACGTCGAGTACACACTCGCGTCCGCGTCCTGCCGACCTATCTCAAGTACGCGGACGTCGAATACACGGACGGATGTCGAGTACACACTCGCGTCCGCGACCCGCCGACCGACCTCGTGTACGCGTACTCGACGTTCCCGGACGTCGAGTAGACGGACGGACGTGGAGTACACGAACGTGGAGTACACGGACGGATGTCGAGTACACACTCGCGCCCGCGACCCGCCAACCGACCTCGAGTACGCGGACGTGGAGTACACGGACGGATGTCGAGTACACACGCGCGTCCGCGACCACCCGACCGACCTCGAGTACGCGGACGTATCTGCACCCGCCAAAGAAAATAGACAGACCTCGGGCTGGACCGGCCACTCCGGTGTCACGAATGGCGTCCGCCGACTCGCGACGACGGCCAGGACGGTCAGTCCGGCGTACGTGACAACGACGGCCACTCCGGTTTTCACGAACGCCGTCTGCCGACTCGCGACGTCGGCCAGGACGGCGTCCGGCGTCCGGCGTACGCCGGCTTGCAACGGCGGGCGCCGGATGCCAGCGTTCCGGTCTACCGATTTTAGAGCCAAGATGTTGGCCAATCGGCATCGAGAGTTTGGATGGCGTGATTTGTCTGACCAATCAAAGTCCCGATTTAGTGTGGTACGATGCACCGAAATCTATAAATGGGAGTCGGTGTTAGAAAATCGTTCATTCCTT
>NW_022725481.1:0-1014 GCF_011630105.1 Anneissia japonica
GGTTTGGACCCACCGAAGCTCAAAGGGTGCAGAGGCATTTTAAGATCATCATCCTGGAAAGAAAAGGTTTAGTAATTAAAAAACTTTTTCAAGTGAGTGCTAAATTTTAATGATGTGTACAGTACGTAGGTGGTTGAAGTGGTGCTGTGTCATTGTCATTGTTGACAAAAGTAGATGGAGGATATTACCAAAGAGTACAGAATGGCAACAAGCTCCAACTTTCTTCATTTTGCATGCACACAATGAAACGAAAAACAAAGTACTACCATTAGATGGGGCGGGGGCGTGCTCTATAAGAATTTGATAAGAATTTCGAACAGGCACTCTTTAGGCAAGATTTTTTTATTCCTTGTTTTGCATACTTATTTTTTTGAAGATTATTGGAGAAAAGCGGAATAAGAATAAAATTAAAATTCTGTTTTCTTTTTTAGCAAATAGTTTTGCCAAAAAGATCCAGACGGAGAAGAAAATAATGGTAATTGTAAAATAAAACAAGGTATAAAAACAAGTCTCGACTTACATGCTGTGCGCCATGTTTCATACGAACAAATTTTACGTATCTTCTTTTATGAAAGACGCCCCCCCCCCCCAGTCAATGGTAGTATTTTTCGAGATAAAACTTCATTTCAAAGAAACCCGACAGTTGAGCCTCTGGCCATTCTATTCTCTTTAATATTACCCTCTAAACATATGCTATAGGTTGTTTACTGCAGTAAAAGCCACAGAGTGAGCTTGCATTATGTACCAGAGCTTACAGTACTGTAAAGCCGTCCAGACTATCAAATTTTGTTCAAGCAACATACGTGACATACCTGAATATGGTCATATTGACATCATGACCATATAGGCACATCATGAATAAATATTAGGCACATCATGAATAAATATAGGCACATCATGAATAAACATAGGCATACATTAGTTATTTATCAAAGAAAATTTGAGTCTGGACTAAGCTTAAGCGAAATTTACTAAGAATCATCTAAGGTTGTGTGCTGTGTGCGTATATGGTAT
>NW_022725482.1:0-743 GCF_011630105.1 Anneissia japonica
TAAAAAATAATACTGTATATCAATGTGTCGTAATTGCGTATGTTGCGTTGATAACCAAGACATCGACCCCATTTTTTATGTTGTTTCATCATGAATGTCCCATTATGGGGGATAAAAGAGACATCCAGATTTCACTAAATATTCTAATATCCGTAGTTGTAGCCATGTCGAAAAGCAAAAAAGAAGACAAGTAAACCAGTGGTAGAGGAACAAACGCCTATAATACACTTTGCATCTATTACGATAAAGGATACCTTCACGTATGTAAACGAGGAGCGGTACCGACGATTGTGCGAGATACGTGACATAAGAAACGACTTCCCAGATGATTCTCCTTATAAGTTTAAAGACATCTGTCAAAATATCCCTGAATTTTTTGACAGCACTATCTACGGATATCATCGTGCTTGCTACACGAAATTTTCAGCTCATCTGAAACGACCAATTGACGAGAAAAGTTCGGAAGGTACAAAGCGTTCGAGATGAGAAATTAGTGCTTCGAAAAGTCAAATCTTATTCTCTCACCATGAACGCATTTTTAAGTATTCATCAGTTTCTGAATACCGATGTTTATCAGGAGAGAAAAAGAGGTCGACCGTCAGCAGAGGTATCACATATGGAATGTTAAGTGTATTCAATCATGGAGGAGGCCATTCAGTACAAACTGCTGCGGAAGAAAGGCACGAGGAAGGTACAAATCTTTGCAACTTACGTCATAAATGGAATAATAATATGTATTATTC
>NW_022725483.1:0-591 GCF_011630105.1 Anneissia japonica
GAGCTACCTAGTAAACCGGTACCAGCTATCTCTCGTCTGTCCAAAACAGGGGCTGTATGAACCAGGAGGCCTACACCGGAGTAACCCCATACTCGTCTCAAAAGATGTACCGGACTTCTTTTTATACTGCACACGAGCATTCTGTACCTTACGTTTTATAATCCTTATCTGAGAAGATTTCTTCCACTACCAGAACCAGGTGAGCGTGCCGTTCGAGCTAGCGCCGATGGCTGTAGGTTGCGACACCCCTGCCTTAACCGCTCAGCCATCTAATAAGTGGAGTTTTTATTATTTATTTTTGAGAACGCATTCTGTTGTAACAGGAATAAACCACATTACCATGAAAATAATAAGGCAACATCTTTTACTACAGGATACAACTCTACTCTTGTGTTCTGTATGGTTTTCTTTTGCTTAATGATTACATTGTTTTTTTTTTTAAGGTTTCGTGTAAGGTATATGCATGTAAACAAAATAATTGGGTTAGGCCCTACATAAAATTTGGCAGTATGCATGATATTGACCATTATAAAAAACAAGTTTTTAAAGTGTCGTATCATAATTATAATGCAGCCAGTATATATTTTGACG
>NW_022725484.1:0-1113 GCF_011630105.1 Anneissia japonica
ATAGGTATTGTTTGTGAATATTATCTATGTTTATATGTATTAAATGCATATATGTATGTGAATGTGTATGGCAAATATGTGTTTCATGTACATATGTACATGTGTGTTACGAATACTGATGTTATGTACATATATAGATGTAGATGTGTATTATGTGCATATATACATGTGTGCATAGGCCTATTTGTACATGTATTACGGTATGTGCATATATGTACATGTGTACGCTTATTATGTGCATATTACATATGTATAATGTGCATGAGGCTTATTTTCTGCATATATGTACATATGTAAAATGTGCATATATGCACATGCGCATCAATCACTATACAGGATACAGGTCTGGAAATGACTAAGTAAACCAACCAGCCCATAAACTCAGCCACAAAAGTTCAAGATGAGGGATGGACAAAATAAATGACATTCGTAGTATTAGGTCATTCTTCGTAGTGTCCAAGCTGACATTATCCGTTTCCACATTTTTAAAGCCTCATCATAGGCTATCTTTCAGAACATGCATTCTTAATAATTTTTCAATAATAATAATAATGGTTAATTATGTTTGTAGTGTTACACAATTAGGGCACCGCAGCTTAGTGCTCATAATACTTTATGACCTAATGATCTACGGTCCTGGGTTCAAATAATGTCAGAAAAAAAAATGTTTCCAACCAACAAAAACACTGCTTCTCTATGTTTTCACTAAATTGATTTTGTAACAGGGTAAAGAAAGTGTTGGGGGATCCATGCATTTTTTGGATTATGGGTCTCACAAAAGTGGCCAAGGGGGTCCCTTCACAGTAGAAATATCAACAATATAACAGCCTGTAATTACTATAATTTGATTTAAATTCTCTGTGAATTCTAGTAGCCTTTACTTCATTATTACCTGTATTATTATTCATTATTTTGAACTTTTTAAATTCAGTTTGTAGTGCCCGACTGTGGAAAATTTTGCTTTGGTTATTCTTCCCGTTAAACATTGTCCTGTCTATATGGGAAAATCATATATATTTGCCACACAAAAGCTTGAGAAAATAGATCATAACAAGAACTTTTTAAAGATCAATAATAATAATATATCTTACTTGATCATGATATTGATATCCA
>NW_022725485.1:0-945 GCF_011630105.1 Anneissia japonica
TGTGACCTAAATTCAGTCTTTCTACGGTTTGATGACCAGAATTTTAGTAAATGAAATTATTGATATGTCTGGTGCAAATGTTTCTATAGACAATGTAGATATACATTGACCAGCGTAGATAACAGGTGATAAATTAGACAAATAGGGGTGTAGAAGATGCTACTGTATTACTACCTTAGTGCATGATTCTTGTTCATCTTGATAGTGCCAATTCATAAGCTATGGTTTTATTTTTAGATTTTTGTTTTGCTTTTAATACTCTATCATCTATCATCAACTTTTTAATGGATAGGGAACAGTTTGTATGTTTTAAATGTAAGTCAGAAATACGCAAGTGCAATACTGGAGCACCCCAGGGCTGTGTCCCTTCTCCTATATTCTTTTTCCTTTATATACTAATGATTTTAACTGTATAGACGGTGATATTTTAACCAAGTGTTTTACAGTAAAATATGCAGATGGTACCTGTCTAGTTGGACTTGTAAAAGATAATTTGACGGAAATTTACTTTGAAAATGTAAATCATTTTCCATCTTGGTGCATTGATAATTATTTGCAGTTGAATGTTAAGAAAACTAGAGATGATTATAGATTTTAGGAAGGGTGACAAGACACATATAGTATGCTGTCTATTATGGATGATTCAGTTGAGATTGATAAACATCATAAATATCTAGGTACGATACTTGATGATAATGTTTGGAAAGAGAATACAAACTTTGTCACTAGCAAGTGCAATCAAAGGCTCTGCATTTTAAGGCGTATGAAGACATTCCATGTTTGAAATAAAATCATGGTAATGTTTTATGAATCTGTAATTTTATCAGTTTTAAGATTTAGTGCAATAGTTTGGTTTAACAACCTTGATAAACAGAACATGAAAAGAGTATCAAGAATTCGTAAGACAGCTGAAAGAATAATTGAAACAAATAAGTGCAAGATTAT
>NW_022725486.1:0-796 GCF_011630105.1 Anneissia japonica
ACAAGGTTCAAATTTTCAAACCTTTATTGTAACAATTAACAAGGGGTCGCACCTTTCAGGATCGTAACGTTCTGCGATCCGACGACGGAAAATTGTTTCGCGCAGTTTGTTGGCAGACTTCGAACAGGCTTGTTGGGTTCCCTCTTTTTTGGAATTTCGCATCCGATCTCTGTGTAATTTCGAGCTCGAAGGTTGCATCTTTTTTATGGCGAGCATCAAAATTTTCAAGGAACCGAACTTCTTTTTCAAAAGAGTCAATTGCAGTATCATTTCGGTTCTAATTTCCTTCGACATCGTCACCTTTTCCGTCCTGCTATTACACAACGCACGCAACACGTTCTCGACAACGAGCGAGTCGGCGGACCACAGAGTTTTCACCCTCTCAACCAAAGACGAGTACATCACTTCTTGCGACATTATTCCATTCTGGTTTTTGCAACTCGTCTCCAGCTTCTATTTATATAACACTTTCACCTCTCGTCCGGTGACGCATGACGTAAGTAAAATATCGATGACGACATCGTCTCGTTAGCTTTCAAAAATAGAACGACGTATATAAAAGGGGACGCTTGTAGCACGAGAGGAATCATGTCGGTGACTATGCGAATAAAGGTGTACGAGGACGGAGTCGAACGTGTGTTAGAGAGGACCAGGTCGGCTGCAGAATTGATCCGCGATTTCGAATCCGAGATTCCCGGAGAGATGACTCTGTCTTTATGCATTCGGGTCGTAGAAAAAGAAAGCATGTACGAAAGCGGACGATCCGCATGGCTGTGGGGCCGTGACTGCTACATGT
>NW_022725487.1:0-615 GCF_011630105.1 Anneissia japonica
GGGGAAAGCTCATTTCCCGCCATCTAGGAATCAAAATTTTCCCGGGGAAGAACCACAAGACCTCCCCACCCCCCACCTTTCTTTTTGGGATTTATCGATTCATAGAAAAACTACGTATGCAACTTACTCAATCTTTTTTTTTATGTATGTATACACACATAAGGCCTATTTACTGTAATAACAATGGGAAAAAATTATCTGAAAGTTTTCGAGAGTGGAAAACCTTGAATTTTGAAGAACTTAATTACTTTTAAGTTCTTCAAAATCCAATGTGTTCCCCTCTTGAAAATTATTATAATGAATCAATGAACCCAGGGAAAGGGATGTTCGAGTTCTTCCCGGGAAAATGTTGATTTCTAAATGGTGAACAATGAGATTTCCCGACTTCTGAAGTATTTTTTAATGACTTTAATTTAAAAGACACCTCAGAAGTCGGGAAAGCTCATTTCCCGCCTTCTAGGAATCAACATTTTCCTGGGGAAGAACCCCCGGACCCCCCTTTCTTTTTGGGATTCATCGATTCATGGAAAATTCGTATGCAACTACTCTTTTTTTTTTTTAAATTGTTATGTATGTATACACACATAAGCCCTATTTACTGTAATAACAATGGGA
>NW_022725488.1:0-817 GCF_011630105.1 Anneissia japonica
CCAACCAATCTATCTGTAATGTGTAGTAGCTGTGAATATATAATACTGTACCTCCATTATAAAGTTGAGTAATATACTGCTGTATAATAATAATCTTCGATGTTTGAACCATGTGTTTTTACACACTATTCAAACATAGAATATTATTATTATACAGCAGTATATATAAGAACAATTTGAGCCTGAAATTGGCCAAAAAATAACATTGAGCCTAGGCAAAATTTTACTGGTTCTTTTATAAAAAATAAATTGTAGTGCACTGTATCTTTTTTAAGTTTGTGTACAATAGACCAATTCAAATATATATATATATATATCATGCACCAAGATTAATTCTAGGATAGTGTTTTTACATCTAGCATTATGACGCAAGCCTGTGGAAAGAAAGGACAGACACCCACCCACCCAATATTCGTTTGTTAACAAATGGTAATTGAAACAAGATATATTAGAACCTGTAGAACTTCAGTATTATGTATAAACACTACTGTTTGATTATAGAACTAACATTAAAACACTGCGATTGACTAAAGCAATTAGAATAGTGCTAAACACTAGGGGAAATTCATTATACTTAGGTTGGATTACTCCATTAAAAAAAAATCCTTAAGGGCTTGCAGGCCCTCAGAATTTTTTCTTGCATTAATCTAACCTTCATATAAATTTCCACTAGTGTATTATATACAACTATTATAATTGCGTATTAATGATAATGATAATAATAATAAAGCAAAGTTTTGATGATTCATTCGAGTTTGGTGTTCCAATGATGTAACCAAATCATTTTAGCTGTTGTGTTTCTGTAGTCTAAGAGTCG
>NW_022725489.1:0-2397 GCF_011630105.1 Anneissia japonica
CTGTACTATAAGACCCAATACAAGAACATTATTAAATCACAAAAAAATTGTAACTCATAATTTTTGAAATGTATATGTACCTAGGCGAGATTGTATGAAGCATAGACCTAACAGCTTATATTAATTTATAGAGATAATTATTGTTGTTTGTAATTGTATTTTAAATACTCAATTTTAACTTTGAAATTTACAGTAAGGGGTAGGGAGAGCAAGAATGGAACATGGTGAAAAGCTTTGTAATAAATATTTCATTTATTTTATTTATATCTTCCATGGTTATATATATTTAAATCAAATAGTACGCCTATATAAAACTAGTCATGTTATTATTTTCAAATCTAGTATTACCGTAATAATTCATCAGTAGCTAAAAGCCAACAGCCAAAATAAATAATAAGAATTAATTTAAAGACCCATTTAAATAATGAATATTGTATTTTATTTTATATGAATATTTCATTGGCAAAATATATGCAACTGAAATAATTTAGGGCTATGTAATTTTAATAGTTCAATTTCCAACTCTAGTTGGAATAAAGTGTGCGATACTTTTAATACGAGTCTCTCTCTGAAGATTTAAATTCCTCCACCCTGATCAACGCCTCTACTTACGAGTTGTACAGTATAGGCATTTATTGTAGGTCATTATATGTGTTCGATGCATTAGTGTGAAAATTACTAATTGCAGTAGGCCTTGTACGTCAAACCATGGACCGTCGACAAGGCAGATACCATTTTTTATTGGGTAATTATTTTGATAATGCTTGAATTTAATTCCACTTTTATCTTAAGTAGGCCTACTAAAAGTGTCTCGTAACTAAAATTACACATAACAAATAATTTTTTCTTTATTAGAAAAACCAGTTTTACAATATTTAATTTGTTTCCTCTGGACCCTGACCCTTATGATTTTAAACCGTCAACTCAATCAACCGTGGACCAACCAATCACAAATGTTCGCGCTTTTTTAAAAAAGATAAGGATTTTTGTTTGTGAACATCGAATGGAGCGAGACATATCACTTTACTCATTGTATCTAGTTGCCTTACAACATATGTATCACCTATCAGTTTCAAGTTAGTAAAATATTAATCTATGCGCACTACGCAGTTTACGATGATTAGTGATTCAGAATTGATGCTTCACTATTCAAGTACAAGTGAAAACGATGACATATGTTCATCAGTTGAGATTATTGAAGTCAGTCCCACCTATAACTCCATGGTCCCACTCAAATGATCACCACCGAAAATGCGAATGTTGGCCTTTCTTTAACAGACATTAACTCTGATGATCAAGATATTATGGATTCTGGTAAGTTCAAAAGAAAACTTTCTAATGTTATTCACTCTTGACAAACCTGCTGTGATATATTTTAGGCACATTTATGTGAGGTACCGGTCACTCCACTTCAAGAAACAAGTTCATGCATATTTATAGTGACCGTATATTCATAGTATTTATGGGTGACCGTATTTTGAGTTTTGTTGTTAATTGGTAGTTAATGGTAGGCCTATGCCAACTTAATTTGAGATTTACAAAAGTGTAATATAGTACATACACATCTGTGAAATAAAAATTTTCTATGTTTAAAACCTATGCCAAAATAAGAGTGTCGACAAGAAACCCTGACAAAATCTTACGGATTCCTATAAAAAAAAATTGAAACCATCTATTTTTCCTTTTGTCACACAGGGAGTCAAAAACTACACACAGAAGTTTTGGAACCAGAAGGATTGGAAACTGATGGCCGTCTATACGGTGGAGAAGAAACCGTAGTTTTTGTTAAAGGAAATAAAGGTAAGTAAAGTAATTATTAAAAAAAAAAAAAAAACACTTTGTTTTTATTGAATTCGATACTGTTTTTTTTAATAGCGATCAATGCACAAAATAAATAATATATTAACTGAGCTTATGTAGAGAAATGTATTGTTTACAACGAAAACGCAAACAATGGTCCTATTGCTGCTAATCAGCCACAGGATCAAAAGGCGGTATAGAGATTTTACAAAATAAAAACATGGTAGATAAATAATTATATAAAATAATCGTTATTTTTTAGGACAATCATTTTTTTCGGTTTATAATACTACTGTACAGTAGTCTTTTAAGGACATATACAGATCAAACTCGATAATTATAAGAATTGTAAAACAACCTGTCAAATAACGATGCGCCCATTTGTGTATACCAACGAATCGCGGTCAAGCTTGTTATTTAAATCTTAGTATAGGGGTATAATTGGAAATATCCAACAAATTTTGTTTTTTATCCAATTATTCCTGCAGGTAGAAAACGAAATCACTTACAGCCAATACAGACATTGCATTTGCTTTGTTGTTGTACTTTAATGTGCATCAGTACACTAACATTTATCTCAACGGAGCAAGCTAGGAA
>NW_022725490.1:0-537 GCF_011630105.1 Anneissia japonica
TAGGATAAGAAGACTACTTTTTCCAATACAGGATTTAGAACGTAAATGTTTATTGTGAAACAAAAAAATTTTTTTTTATTAAAAAGCAATGCTTAACATTTTAATGCTACTATGTAATGTTATCTCTAAAAAATATAACTGGGATAAAATTAGCAATACCCACTAGGTGACACTACAAAACACAGACCTTGCACATTATGAGATCACTAAATACCAATATTAAAATATGGAGGTATGTAAAAGGTCTTTGCTTAAAAGAGAAATACTGCAAATAATATTTTATTTATTGCAGAAATGAAGAAACAATAGGTGGAACTGACAGCCCTATATTTTACTTTTTTACCAAAATAACTTAAATTTTAAGTTCCAATGGAAATATATATAATTAGGGCAAGGAAAAATGTTATTATATTTACAAGTTACTGGACCATTTATGTAAATATACCTGCACGGTAATATTGAAAAAAAAAACAAAAAACCAGACATAATTATAATGCTACAAATGTACATGTTTAAGAACCAGTGTAAAAAAACTTA
>NW_022725491.1:0-943 GCF_011630105.1 Anneissia japonica
GTAAAATGTTTAGCCAATAAATGTGATGTGTGTGAAGAAAACATTAAACAATATTTTAATTTGGACCTTCAAAAAGCAGTAAAAAGAAATTACTATGAAATTTTAGGGGTGGGGGGGCTAAAGCCTGTTTAGCCCCCCCCCCCCCCCCCCACCCCCCCCCCCTAAATCCGCCCCTGTTTACTGTACCTTTCTTAATAGCTAAGCTGGGTGGATTTATTTTTGACAAACGGACAGTGAAATCATTTAAAGTAATCATCATTTATAATATTTATTTATTGAGGAAAACGATTACAATACAATACAAAGCACACGTTTACATAATAAGGCCTATATAAAATAGTAGTGATTATCAAATAAATTCGTAATAAAGATTACTACCTAAATACGCACATACGATTATGTCTGCTTTGATACGGCTAAATTGTAGGCCTACTGCAATTGTTACTATAATTAATGTACTGTTATAGTTGCATGCTAAGACAACGCAAGCACTTTTGTGGGTATTTTTTTTATGGACAGACTCCATAATGTCGACGCATGGTTTACCGTCTTCAAGCTTAACGAATATTTCGACTGGTATAACTATAGTCTGCCGTTTATCCAGCACATTTATGCATTTTGTGGAATAGTGTATATGCATATGGAACGCCAAAAGTGGCAGCAGCGCAAAACACAGTCAGCAGTGCAAAACTCAAAGTCAGCAGTGCAAAAATTAATATCAATAAACTGTAAGTATAACTATAAATATTTATATACTTTGATTATATTTAATATAATATTAAAAATATTCACAAGCTAAAAACATTATCTTGCAGATGAAGTATAACTTTGAAAGAATTAAACAAGCAATTGATAAAAATAAAAAAATTCTCTGAATAGGACAAGAACTACAACGTCCATCAGGATATTACGCCTTTCCACAAAGAATTAAGAGATTTCAAAC
>NW_022725492.1:0-609 GCF_011630105.1 Anneissia japonica
TCGAATGTGCACTGGAAGGTTATTCCAGATGACGCTTATAGGTTGATGGAAATTTAACATTCAAAGCTATCTGGTACGAATTTGCTTTTTACGTACAAGTAAAAAGTTGGGAGATATTGCGGGCATAAGCCAGACAGTGACTTGAATGCAAGGACCATTAATCTGAAATAAACCCTTTGCTTAAAAAGCAGCCAGTGAAGTTCACGGGCACTTTAGACTCACTTATTTGCCTAGTACTACTTATTATTTTTTTTAATGACATGTCAGTTGTGTGTTTTGCTTTTGTTGTTTTGACAATACAATTGTGGTGCTTGTGATTTCTGTTAAATGGACCTGTATTACAATCTGCCTTTAGTTTTTCCCTGAGCTTGGAGATCTGGTGTGCGCTTTATAACCAAAAGGAAAAGGCGAAATATAAATGCCTGTACCAGTACCATTACAGGCATTCCAAGTTAGACAAATTTCCAAGCGTGAGACTTCCACTCACACCTTCACCCCCCCCCCACCCACAAAAAAAATGCATTGAGGATCTGGAATTTTTCCATGAGATTGGGAATCCATGCATTTCAGGTCATCGCAACACAACTTTTTCCATACTGTACGTGTCCT
>NW_022725493.1:0-728 GCF_011630105.1 Anneissia japonica
ATATTAATAATAATAATATAATAATATTAATAATAATAATAATAATAATAATAATAATAATATTAATAATTATTATTATTATTATAATTAATATTAATAATTATATATATTAATATACTTTTTGTCTCCGGCACACACTTTTCTTTATAATACGTGGAACATACGTGCAACACACACACACACACACACCAACACACACACCCACACACACACACACACACACACACACATATATATATAATATATACACATAGAAAGAGACAAATAATAACTAACATCAAACAACCTTACTAATTTTAAGCTTAAACGAGGATAAACTATCATAAAAAATATCAATTTCATCAGAACAACTTAAATTATTATATGTAACAGCTATTAGAAATCTTTGAAATAAACCTCTCTTAGTTACGTCAACCCGACCAAATGGAACATAGATTAAGTTTCTAGTACGAGTACGACTAGGAACGTTAAATTTAAACAAAGATACAAGATTACAATCAAATACAGAATTTAAACTTTTGTAGAGAAACATCATATCAAAAACAAATCTGCGTTTACTTAAGGAATCAATATTAACAGTATAATCGGGACATGTCTTAGCTAAAAAAAATAAAAACCTTCTTTGTATTCTATCAATACGATGGGCCTGACTTGGAGAAATCAAGTTTATAATAACAGAACAGTACTCTAAGTGCGGACGAATAATCGTTTTATACAAGCAAACTAGA
>NW_022725494.1:0-500 GCF_011630105.1 Anneissia japonica
ACCAAACGGAAGAACGAGGCCATCGCGGCCCGTCTCTGATCGCGCCTGTCCGGATTGGCCAACATAGACTCCAGCAGATTTCGGGACCACCTTTCCAGATCCCTGTGGTCGAACGTCTCTCGTTCCACGTTCGCCAGCTGCCGTCTGCGCTTTTCGAACGAGACGAGCTTCGCGACGTGCGCTATGCAACCGAGACTTACGGTCTTTGGAAGGGAGGCGTATCGGACGCACGCTTCTGCGTACCTTATCTCCTTTTCGATCTCCACCCTCAGCTTGTCGGCGGCCGATCTCGCACGCCTGTCGACGCGCCTCGCGATCTCGAACTCGTCCTTCTCGGCGACTTCCGGTCTCGTCGACTGGCGAGAGTCGAGACGCGGGAATACTGGAGGCGCACCGCGGCAGATCTCCTCCTCGTCTTCCGTTCCTTCGTTCGCGATCGTCGTGACGAGATGGTGGCACTCCTCGTCCGTCTGCTCCTTCCTGCAGACGAAACACCGGTA
>NW_022725495.1:0-630 GCF_011630105.1 Anneissia japonica
TAAAAAGAAAGAGTAAATATAATTATATCAGTCTAAGAATTACACTTAATCCTCGCCGATAGACCGAGAGAGCCATTCGATGGCAAGCATTCTTCAATTAGGCAATCCTGCCATATAGACTCCTGTTATTTTTGCAAATAAATGGTATGTGAGACCAGCAAAAATTAATTAAATATGTATATCAAGAAATTAAAATCCGTAAATAGGGTATATAGATTGTTGCTCTTTAAATTTGAATATGAGCGAGCCCTATACAAATCTTACGTTATTAATTTGATTATTTTTATTTATAGATATTAAAATAGTATAGGTCAGTTGGCCGCAATATATAAATTGTGCTTTGCTGTAAATGTTATAAATTGTAAGTGTTAAATGACATACAGGATCTGTGATATATTAAACTTGTGTAACGTACATTTTATTGTATTAAAAGTCTCCCCTCTGTTTTAATATTGTATTATGGCTGTACAGTATGTTACTTTTATGAACACACTAGCGTGTCCGCTGTTTTAAAAGCGTCGTTTCCAAAATAAAGTTATAGTAATTATAAAATTGCCATGTCATTTTTTGAGTGACATTCACACTATTTGTACGTAAGTATCGGTACGAATCCTAATGGTTAAACTGCCT
>NW_022725496.1:0-515 GCF_011630105.1 Anneissia japonica
TATATAGGTGTATGTGTATATATAAGCATGTGTGTATATGTTTATGTATATTATAAGTTTATTTTATCGAATGTTTTATTAAGAAACATAATTACATGTCCTTATTTTACCTTATAATGTAATAATAACAAGTCATGAAATGTTTTATATTTATGAATCTTAATACTTTATATAGGTATAGCCTACATGTATTCAATGACATTATAATATATAATAGGAACCATAATCAATTATATTATGCAAAGTTATAATTGTTAAATTATAGAAAAAAATATCAAGCACTAATAGGTAAAAATTTATCAAAATAATAATTGTTTATAGAAATTTCATGTGATAGTGTACTTCGTGGTAGACACGTGAATTTTTTATTATTTTTTTTTTTGCTTTACTTTCATGTAAATCCTGAACATAATGTATATTGAACCTTAACAAGAGTTAGTGAAAAAAATGAAAACAATGAAAAAAGAGGGAATAAAGGTGGGCTACACCCACGAAAGACAAAAAAAAAAATAAAT
>NW_022725497.1:0-3480 GCF_011630105.1 Anneissia japonica
GGTTGGGGACCAGGGGGCGAAGCCCTGGAAGCTCTGGCGCATATAGCCTTTTAATTGATTTTAAGCAATGCAATTAACATTTATTTCCATACGAAATTTTTAAAATATCCAATGGCGGATCCAGTAATTTGAAATAGAGCTGGGCCCAGAGAGGGACTTTTACAGATGGAGAGTGTGGCTGGACTACCACATCAGCCCCACCATGGTTCAAATTTTTCTCCACTTTTAAATTTTGACAAAAAATAGTGAAGGTGGGCCGGCTGGGCCACTTGAATCTGCCACTGAAATACTCATCATAAAAAGTTTTTAAAATTATTCTATGGAAAAGAAGTTAGACTTAAAGAACAGTAGTCGACTAAAATGTCTTGCAACGGCAGATGTTCCAGAAGCCAGACTTCGTATAGGGTTGCCAGTCTTTTACAGTACTGGTATGGATTGCTTTGGGCCATATCTGGTAAAAGTTGGAAGAAGGTCTGAAAAGAGGTGGGGTCTAGTGTTCAAATGTATGACGACCAAAGCTATACATATAGAGTTATTTTATTGGAGCAGAGAGCGAGTTTCGAGAAAGTTTTAAACAGATGATTTTGGACTTGCAGAAGCGTCTAGCAAGTCAGAAGGTAACTTTTCACTTGAATCCTCCTCACGCTCCTCACTTTGGTGGAATATGGGAGCGAGAAGTAAAATCCATCAAACAAGCATTAGAGTTTTCTATCAAAGACCGTATTGTTCCAGAAGTCGTGCTTCATACCATTGTAGCTGAAGTAGAGGGACTTATTAATTCCAAATCCTTAGGTTATACATCATCTGACATATCTGATGTAGATCCAGTGACACCAAACATGCTTTTAATGGGACGGCAGGATCCATCATTGCCATTTGCAGCAATCAGCCCCATGGAAGAGATCCAGAGTAAGAAACAATGGCGACATACCCAGGTAATTGTAGATACTATTATATATTATTATACTATTATTATAAGATCGTGAAAACATATATAATGTAAGCATGTTTTATATTATGTTATAAAACCATGTAAATGTACAGTTTATAAAGGCTTAATCATTACATTGGTATCGAGAGTTTAATGTAAGTTTACTGATAATATTTTATACATTGTATTTTTAGGACTAGATTAATTAAGAATGACATTTAAGCTTTGGTCTAGCATTCACCTGCTATTGGCGCGGGCAAAGGTTCTTTGTTCTGCGTTTTGGGTTCCAAGTTGTATTGGGCTTGACGTTATGTGATACTAGCACTTGTATTCTCTCTCATGGTTTATATGAACAGTATTGTTATTTACAATACTGTATGATGTATGTTGAATTCAACTCTTGATAGTATTATGTGATTAGTATATGAATTATGATTTGGACAATTGTTGCTATATATGCATTATATGCATTTTAATTTGGTCATGTATTTCCTTGTTAAAGGGTTTATCACTGCTGTAGTATCCTCTATCTACAAATTGGGTAACTTGTAATGTGCATTCTGGCATGTGTATAAGACAGGAGTTTGAGAAAATGGCGAATAAAGACACATGTACTGCGACTGTTGTTATTGGTGATCTTTATTAATAACTGTGGTTCAAACAACATCACATTGGTGACAAGGCTAGGATCGTGAAAGATGGAACACACATTGGTAACCTTTCCTACATTTAAAATAAAAAATTCGGGTGATGATGCCCAAGAATTTGAAAAATATGCTGGACGGCTCGAGAATTTTTTCACAGCCATGAATACCAAGGATGATAAAAGGAAACCTGCGCTACTGCTCCACTATTCAGGTGAAAGAGTGTATGATATTTTCAACACGCTTGAAAATACAGGTAATACCTATGACGAAGCCAAGCAGGCAATACATAAGTACCTGGAACCCCAGCAAAATATCCCGTTTGCCGTATACACCTTTCGTCAGAACATTGGAGGCGTCAAATAAACAGGCGACTGAAATTGAAAGCAAGGGAAATAATACCCATATTCAGTATGATGAACATGTGAATCATTCCACAACAACCAAGCAGAGCCAGAGGCCACGAGAAAGTAAGCCTAGCCCTAGATACAGGCCTAGCTACCCTAATAAGGCAACTAAAACTCACAATACATGTTATAGATGTGGTGGAAACTATCCACACGCTGGTCCCTGCCCAGCCATGGGGAAATTTTGCAGCTCATGCCAGAAACCCAATCACTTTGCGTGTATGTGTAGAACACGTAGCGATCATTCATCATCAAAGCCACGTAGATCTGCTACACATAAGAAAGCAGTAAGTGCTATAAACACAGATGCTCCAAAAATTGAGTCGTCAGAGGACGAATATTCATTCTCGTTAAGGAATGCAATGATTAACAAACGCAAGCTACCGACAGCAACATCAAAAGTAAACAATGTTGAATTAAAATTGCTTATTGACAGTGGATCAACAGTTAACATTATACCCCAAGATGTAGCAACCAAACTTGCAGTTGACATTCGCAAAACAAACATGAAAATATATTCGTACGCCGCAGACACACCCATTGATGTTCTAGGTGAATTTAGCGCAGTGGTAGAGTCAAGCAACAAGTTTGTCGTTGCAAATTTTCTCGTTGTGCAGCGTGGTCCAGTTCCCATCATCGGATATACCACAGGGTTAGAGCTTGGAATTGTCAATATCACGTGTAATATTCCACAACAGCCCATGACAGATATTGATGAGAAATACGCTGACGTGTTTAAAGGGCTTGCACCTGGACCGCACACATGGATCAATCCTATAGTTTCTGGTTCCCAAGAGTAATAAAACTTGAACAAAGCCATTGGACGCCGACGGCACCTAACACCTACACTGGACGACATTATTTGCAAATTGACAGGCGCCACAGTTTTCTGCAAAATTGATATGAATAACGGATACCAACAGCTACTTTTGCATCCCGATTCACGAAATATTAGAACATTTTCCACACACAAAGGCCTTTTTCGATATAAGCGTCTGTTTTATGGAGTCAATGCAGCCCATGAAATTTTTAATGAAAAGGTCAAGAATATGCTTAGTGGCATACAGAACCAAATTAACATAAGTGATGACATTATAATATTTGGTGAAGACACTAGTGAGCATGATAAAGCATTAAATGATGTGTTCAAATGTCTGAGAGAATCTAATGTCACAGTTAACAAAGATAAATGTGAATTTTACAAATCCAGTATTACATTCTTTGGTATGGTGTTTTCCAAAGATGGGATCTCCCCTGACCCAAAAAAGGTAACTTCAATTAAGGCGAGTCTGTAGCAGAGTTGCTCTCCCTTTTTGGTATGATTAATTTCCTAAGCAGGTTCATACCCAACTACGCAACAATAACTGCGCCAATGCGTGAATTGCTCCGAAGCGACAGCAAATTTGAATGGGGAGAGGCGCAAAGCACTGCTTATGACATGCATAAAGATAAGCTGAATTTCGATTATGTCATGGCATATTTTGATCCCACACAAGCC